>NC_056741.1:1974843669-1974848669 GCF_019279795.1 Protopterus annectens
ACAAAGGTATGAGGAGAGGCCCATGTGGCTGCCGCACAGGATAGTGTCTATTGGTAGTCTAGCTTGAAAAGCTGCAGATGTAGCTAGCACCCTAGTTGAATGGGCTTTTGGCTTAGAAGTTAATTCTCTGCCTCTGAGTTGATAAATAGATGTAATCACAGAAGACAGCCACCTAGATAGGGTTACCTTAGATACAGGAAGGCCTTTCTTATTTTCTGCATACAATAAAAACAGTTGATCAGACTTCCTTATTTGTTTGGTTCTATCCAAATAGTATCGGAGCTGACGGTGAACATCTAGATAATGTAGCTTTTGCTCCACTCTATTAGTATAGTTTGGGAAAAAAACTGGGAGATCAATTGATTGATTTAAATTTGTCTGCAAAGCCACCTTGGGTAATAAGGATGGATTAGTCCTTAGAGAAACCCTGTCTTTATGGAAGATTAAGTAGGGAGGACGAATGCAGAGGGCGTGAAGCTCAGATACTCTCCTAGCAGAAGTAATGGTGACTAGGAAGAGTGTCTTCCAGGAAAGAAATTTCAATGAACAGGAGACCGCAGGTTCAAAGGGGGGAAGAATCAAGGATGTTAAGACTAAATTAAGATCCCACTGAGGTGGAGGGTCTTTGATCGGAGGCTTAAGCAAAAATACACCTTTAAGGAAAGCTTTGCAAAGCTTACGGGACATGATGTCGCGGTCCGATAAGCCTATATGAAAATTCAATATGGCTGCCAACTGAACTTTTACTGTAGAGGCAGAAGACCCTGAATGAAAAAGTTCGGCTAGGCAGTCCAAGACCGAATGAATTGGGGCAGTAAGGGATCTATATTCCTTGTGTTTGCCCAGAAGGAGAAACGTTTCCATTTACTAGTGTAAATCCTTCTGGTGGAAGATTTAAGGGAAGCTACTATGATATCCCGGACGGGATTAGAAATCATAGGAAGCCTGGCTAAAGACGGAAGTGGAGCAACCAAGCAGTGAGGTTGAGAGAATGTAGGGATTGGTGCAGCTGCCCCGACTGATGGGTCAACAGATCTGGAGCTGGGTCCAGATGCCAAGGCTGTACCAAGAGATAACGATGTAGGAACGGAAACCATATCTGTCGAGGCCAATAAGGGGCAATGAGAATCAACTTGGCTCTCAAGGCGGTTGCTTTCTGAATTACTTGTGGGATTAGAGGAAAGGGTGTAAAGGCATAGAGAAGTCCCCGAGGCCAATCTTGGACTAGAGCGTCTCTGAGGGGATGGCCTGGAAGGGGGAAGAGGGTGAAGACGTCGGGGCATTTGCTGTTTGGGGTGTAGCAAAACGATCGCAGCAAGGAAGGCCCCACTTCTGAAAAATCTCTTCCGCCACAGATTGTTTGAGAGACCACTCGTGCAGCATGAGTATGGCTCTGCTCAACCTGTCCTCTATGAAGTTTGAATTCCCGGGGATATGCAATGCCATCAGAAACCGCTGAGAGGAGATCGCCCATTGCCAAAGTCTGAGTGCCTCTCGACACAGGGGATAGGACTTGGTTCCACCTTGCTTGTTGATGTACCACACTACGGACATATTGTCCATTTGAATTGCAATAGTTCCTAGGGGAAGAGAGTCATGGAGGGCTTGCAAAATTAAAAACACTGCTCTCATCTCTAGGACATTTATGTGCAGGTGGCGCTCGAAAGGTTGCCAAGTGCCATGGACCATCCTGCCCTGAAAATGCCCCCCCCACCTGATCAGGGAGGCATCCAATGTCACCGTGGCGACCGGGGGAGGAGGAACAAAAGGTCCACCCTGATGGACTTGAGGGGACAATATCCACCAGGACAGATGACTTTTGCAAGTTCGAGTTATCATGATCTTGTGGTGGATGGGGAGTTGCTGAAAGGACCATTGGGTAAACAGCATCCACTGAAGAAGACGCATGTGAAAACACGCAAGGGGAAGAAGTGTTATGGTGGCTGCCATAAGACCCAGTACTTTCAGGACATACCTGGCCTGAATTTTGTCGCTCTGAAGAAGAACTTGAACATGATTTTGAATATCTAAGACTCTTTGGTCTGTTAACTTTGCTGAAAGTTGTACGGTGTTCAAGTTGGTGCCTATGAAGGTAATAGACTGACAAGGCGACAAGGCAGACTTTTCGAAATTTATAGAGATTCCTAGCCCTCTGCTGTGAATGGTGTAAGTTCTGGCTTGGAGCAGTTGATGCCTGGTGGTGGTAGTGAGGAGCCAGTCGTCTAGATATGGAAACACCTGGACTCCTTGCTGTCTCAGGTGAGCCGTAACCGCTGCCATACATTTGGTAAACACTATGAGGGCAGTAGTGAGACCAAAGGGCAGGGCTCTGAATTGGTAGTGACTGGCCCCCAGCCGAAAGCGGAGAAACCTTCTGGTGCGCCTGTGAATTTTTATGTGACAGTACGCATCCTGAAGGCCCACTGAGCACATCCAATTGTCCTTGCCCAGAAAGGGCAGAATGGACTGAAGCGTGACCATCTGGAATCTTGTTCTCTTTACAAACTTGTTTAGTCTGCTGAGATCTAATATTGGTCTCCAGTCCCCTGTCTTTTTCGGTACCAAAAAGAACCTTGAGTAGATTCCGGATCTTATTTGGTCTGCTGGGACTGGCTAGATGGCTCTTTTTGATAGCAGCTTTGATATTTCTGATACTGCTAGTTCCCTTAGACCAGGTGGAACATCTGGAAGGGTTCCCGTTTGCTGAATTGGGGTTTGGATAAAGGGAATTTTGTAACCCTCGGATATGATTGACTGTACCCATTTGTCTTGAGTAAGGGAAAGCCAGGCTATTGGGTACAGCGATAATCTTCCCCCGACTGCCTCCGAAGGTGGACAATCGGGCAACATCTCAGGGATGCTGGAAGGGTTTGTCAGAGAGAGGCTCCCTGCTACCCTGGTTCTGCGGACCCCCTATGCCCCTAGGGCGGCATCTGTTTTTATTACCCCCTCTGCCTCTCGGGGTAAATTGACCTCTTGCGTCAGGTGTGACTCCTTGAGATTTGCGGAACCACATTTTCCCACCCTTCTGACCCTTAGGGTATGGTCTTGAAGGGGTGGAGAAATGGACTCCTATGGCAGAAAGAGTCTTGCCATCTTGTTCGCATCTGGTCAAGGTGTCTTTCACTTGAGGTCCAAACAAAGCCGAACCATCAAAAGGGGAATTTGTGAAGGACGCCTTGAAAGGATCCGCGAAATTACACAGCCGCATCCAGGCATGACGCCTTAAGGCCACTTCTGTGCCTGCGGCCTTACTCGCTCCATCGGCTGCATATGAAATTAGATGCATGGAGGAGTTAACAACCGAGTTCAGGGTTCTAAGCTGTGAGTTTATTTTATCCTGGGACCCAGCAGCTGATGGATCCTGTAAGACTTCTCGCAACTCTTTGAGAATATCTCTCTGAAGGCGGGTGAAGTGACACAAGTAATTCAGCGACCGAATGGCAAAGGTCGCTGAAGAAAACATCCGCTTACCGTACCTATCCATGGTCCTAGAATCCTTATTAGGAGGATGGATAGGTACTGAAGGATCAGCTAGTTCCTTCTTGGTGGCTGCAGCCACCACCATGGCATCCGCCGGTACACCTTTTGTTAGGAATTGCTTGTCAACTGGTGCTGTGATGAATTTTGATGGCCTCCGAGGGGTGGGTTCCACCGAATCCGGGGCCGACCACGTCTTCTGAGCCACCACTTCCATAAGGGGGTCGAAAGGCGGAGACACCCAGGAGGTGGAGGGTCGAGAACCAAACGCCTCCAGGTACACCGACTCGTCCTCGGAAGGATTAAGGGAAGACCAATTCCCCCTCTGCTTCAGGATTTCTAGGATGTCTGAGAAAGAGACATCCTCAGAGGGGGACTTTGGGGATCCCTCCGACTCATCCAAGTCGGTGTCAGATGTAATGGACTCAGGGGAGTCCACATGCTTCCTCTTACATGTCCTCTTACGTGGAGGCTCCGCTGACAGGTCAGGAGAAGCCTCGGAAGAGGAAGAAATTCCCAGTGGGGAAACCTGAGGTGTTGGATCTCTGGGTCCGGGAGCAAGAGAGTGGGAAGAGACATCAGCAAGCACTGTAGTGGGAGGAGCTGATGGAGCTGACCGTTGACTATGCCCTGGGGCTAGTACGCTCATCACCTCGAAGGCTCCCCTATCAGAAAAGCCAGAGGGCCCCCACTCCGAAGAGGTAGGAACCCCAGGCCGCACCGACAGGGAAGGTTCCGAAGCCGATGTCGGGGCCGAGCTCACCAGCGCTGACGCTCCGAGAGGAAGAATGGGGTCGGACAATAGTCCGATGCCACTCGCCCCCTCGGAGCCGACGAGAGAGATCAGGCGCCCGGATCCGTTCAATGAAGGTATCAAGGAGGAGATCGGAGTGGTAGACGAAGGAGCCGAAGGGGGAGGTATCAGCTACGACGCCACAACAGTCATGGCTCTGAGGAGCTCCGGCTCTGAACTCTGAGGGAGAGTCGAAGGAGGAAATTTAGGTGGAGTCGTAATAGCTACCATGTGATGAGACGGGCTAGATATCATCTGGGCCAATGCCTGAGACTATAACAGCCTACTTACCACTCTCTCAAGGTCGTGATCTGAAAGTCTGGACGATCGAGAAGATCGGCTCCGATGGCTCCGCTCCGAGAGCAAGGAAGACCTCAGAGCCGAATGGATGGACTCCAATGAAGGGGATCTTGCCCTCTTCTTAGATAGAGCCAACGGAGCCGAGGACATGTCGGCTCCAGCCGGAGCCGACAGTGAAAGCATGGGCTCAGAGGTATCGGCACTGAGTGGTGCTGAGACCGGAACCTGTGACTCAAAAGGATCGGCTCCAGCCGGAGCCGATCTAGGCACAGATAAGGAGCCAGCAGCCGAAGGCTTAGTAGTTGGAGCCGACGGTTTTTCTGGTTTCGAGGGCCTCCCCGACACAGACCTAGTCAGGGAGCCCTCGGGCTTTAACAAGCCCCTCAGTATAAGTTTGTTCCTGCGCTCCTGCAGGACTCTTGGACTG
>NC_056741.1:1974853669-1975056854 GCF_019279795.1 Protopterus annectens
TTATATTTATATAAGTGATGTATTTTTTAGAGTAAAGTATTATGTATTGCATATACAATATCTATTATTATTGCCTATGTATTTGTTAATCAGGCTTTAGTAGATAGTTCTGTATTAAGACAGCATAACAGCCTTTTTAAAAAATCTTTTAAAATAGAAATCATGTACTTTTAGTTGATAGGAATGCAAAACAATTGGAAATATCTATCTATTATTGTTCTATTAATGTTTTATTAATATTTTAAAAATTAGTTGTATATTTATACAGATGTGCAATACACTAAGTTAGAACAGTTTTTTTAAAAAAATGTTTGTATATACATATATATATATATATATATATATATATATGTATATATATATGTATATATGTATATATATATATATATATATATATATATATATATGTATATATGTATATATATATATATATGTATATATATATATATATATATATATATATATATATATATATATATGTATATATATATATATATATATATATATAGATAGATATATACATGAAAAGGAACATAAAGAGCTCATCTGAAGAACTAGACATTCGTTTGAAATTCTACTAGGCTTCCCAAAGACTTGGATAAGGGGAAGAGGGGGTGGAAAGGTTAATGGAAATGAAGATGGACAACACAGATAGAATGTTATGGTAAGAACAGAACTACTTTATCTGATGTTGTCCAGTTAATTTCATTAACCTGAGGGACAGAGTCCCCAGCTACTATAATCCAGGGTGGCTGTCATGGAAGGATATTTCAGAGTACAGCAGAACCAAAGGAACTTCTATTCCTGGATATTTATGTCCAATTTGTAATGCGTAACAAAGGTGTGGGGGGATTTGACCAAATAGCAACAGAACAAATGTCTTCAACTGAGACTCTAGACCAAAAAGACCTTGTAGAATGAGCATTTGGTCATACTGTAAAGGAAGAGTAGATAAAGGTAATGCAGTCTTCAACTATCTCACTAGCGTAACTTTGGTAACCACTATACCTCTCTTTGCATTCGAAAAGAAGATGAACAACTGATCAGATTTCCTGAAGCATTTGGTTCTATGTATATAAAAATGAAGCTGCCTATGTACATCGAGCTAATGCAGACTGTATTCCCATTTGTTTTGATAATCTGGAAAAAAGACCAAAAGATTGATGGACTGATTAATGTTGCCCTCCTTAGCCACCTTGGGTAAAAAAGGACTTATAAGCAGGATCACTCTGTCCTTGTGGAAAATCACTTTTCTGCCACATGTAATAGGTACTAAAAAATAGTGTCTTCCAGGAGAAAAATTTAAAATCCACAGTCACTGAGGTTTCAAAAAGAGGATGGACCAAAGCTCGCAAAATCATGGTCAGATCCCACAGAGGAGTAGGATCTTTCACCGGAGGTCGGAGTAGGAAGATGCCCCTAAGAAACACAGTTTAGAAGAAGCAAGGGATAAGAAATCGAAACCCAAGTGAAAATTGGATATTGCAGCTAGCTGACCTTTGACAGTAGGTTAACTAGCACCATCCTTGAAAAGGGAAGCCAAAAAATCTAGCACGACTGACACTGGGGATGTAAAGGGATCTATCTGTTTCTGTTCAGCCCAAAAGGAAAATCTCTTTCATTTACTCTTGTAAATTTTGCTCATGGAAGACCTACAAGAAAAAATCAATATTTCTCGAATGGGGGAAGACATCATCAGAAATGGAGAAATCATGTGGTTAATTTCAGGCTATGAATATCTGGGTGTGGAAGCTCCAATGGATAAGAAAGCATATCTGGACTCGGATCCAATCGCATCAGGTGTCAAACCAGATGAGAACAAAGAAAGGTGAACCAGGTTTGCTGAAGCCAAAAAGGGGCAATGAGGATTACTTTCTTTCTCAATCTTACAACTTTCTGTAGGAACTTGGAAATTAATGGTAGAGGAGGAAAGCCACAGAGAAGATTGGAGGGCTAAGCATAGACAACAGCATCCCTGGGGAACTGTCCCGGAGGAAGGGATCAAAGCAAAATCCTGCTGCTTTTGCTGTTGTAAGGGGACACACACAAATCACAGCAAGGATGATCCCATTTCTAGAAGATCATGTCTGCCATTGACTGATTCAGGGACCACTCGTAAGACTTGAGTAACAATCAGCTGAACCTGTCAGCAAACATGTTGGACTCCCCTGGAATGCGTGTTGCTAACAGAAAGTGGTTGGTAGAAATCGTCCACTGCCACACTCTCATCGCTTCTCGACACAGGGGGTAAGACCTGGTCCCTCTCTGTTGATGTACCAAACCACTGACATATTGTCTGTTTGGATTGCAATGATCCCCAGAGATAGAAAGCTGTCAAGTTCTTGCAATGCAAGAAGAACCGCTCTCATCTCTAGTACAATGATATCCAACTTGGTTTCCTAGGGCATCCACATGCCTTGGACTGTCCAATCTAGGCAATGGCCCCCACACCCAAACTGGGAGGTGTCCATGGTTAATGTGGCGTTCGGGGATGGAAGAACAAATGGGTGTCCTTGAGTAATTTCTGAGGAGTGAAGCCACCAAAGCAGGGACTCCTTGAACACATGAGACAGACTGATGGGAAAATTCAAAGGATTCCTGAGAAGTGACCAGTGAACTGCTAAGGTCCATTGTAATATCCTCATGTGAAAATGCGCCATGGGCAGAAGGGTTTTTGTGGCAGTCATTGAGCCTAATGCCCTGAGAACTAGACAGGCCAGAGGTTTTGGAATGGTCAAAATCTGGCTGATGTGAAATTTCAAGTTTGCTATCTTGTCTGTCGTGAGGTAAGCATAGGATGTTCTTGTGTCCAAGTGGGCCCCAATGAAGTCTATGGCTTGTACCGGCTTCACCTGAGAGTTCTGTATGTTGACTGTTATACCCAGGATTGAGGACAACTTGAGAAAATAATCCCTGGCCAGAAGGAGTAAATGCCTGGTTGCAGCGGTCAGAAGCCAGACATCCAGATATGGAAATATCTGATAACCTTGTAGTCAGAGACAAGCTGCAATCACTACTGGACATTCGGTGAACATCCTGGAGCCTGTGGTGAGACCAAACAGAAGTGCTCTGAACTGGCAGTGACTAGCTCCCAGACTGAAATGCAGAAAATACCTGGAGCACTTGTCCATTGTTATACGGTAACACACATCCTTTAGGTCTGCAGAGCACATCCAATTGCTATCTTCAGGAGAGGTAATATGGATTGAATCATGACCATTCTGAACTTCATATGTTTGACTAACTTGTTCAGAGAGGTCAGATCCAGGATAGGTCACAAGTCACCTGTTTTCCTGGGTACTAAAAAGAATCTGGAGTAAATTCCAGATCTGATTTGATTGGGGAGGACCTCTTGGTTGACTCTTTTTGCAACTTTTTTACTTCCCGAGTCACAGCCTCCCTCTGATTGGGTGCAATATCAGGGAGATAATGTTTTCATTTGGTAGTTTTGGAAAAGGGAATGAAGTATCCTCTGGATACAATCCTTAACACCCACTTGTCATTTATGATGACCTCCCAGGCTTCTAGGTGCAAGGAGAAACATCCCCTGACTGCTTCCAGAGGAGAGCAGTTGGGCAACAGTTTAGGATGGCCGGAAGGGGTGTCCTGCAAAGTTTCCCATAATCCCTGCTTTTGCAGACCCCCACGGCCACATGGGTGTTATTTTCTGTTCTGACTATATTCCTCTCTGCCCCAGGGGGAAACTCTCCTTGATATCCTAGAATGTGACTTCCGAAACTACATTTTCTTACTCCCATGTTGGAAAAGGTCCACTGTGGAGTAGAAAAACAGATTCAGATGGCAGACATGGTCTTAGCATCCTTCTCACTCTAGGATAAAGTGTCAAGTACCATGAGCACAAACAAGCTGGAGTCATCAAAGAGGGCATTAAAAAACAACTGCTTGAAAGATGCCGCAAAATCACACAGCCTCATCAGAGCATGGTGCCATATGGCAATGCTGGAACTGTCCACCCTTGAGGTACACGCCACAGCGTGAGAGATTAGCCTCCTGGACGCACTGGCTAAACAATATAGGGTGGATAGCCTGGAGGAAAAGGACTCTTATTCCTTGGTAGACATGGACCCCGGGACAGAGCTAGAAAGTTCCTTGATTAAGTCTCTTTGTAGCCTAGTAAAGTGCGACAAACAGTTCAACGCCCTGAGAGCAAAAGTAGATAAGGTGTAGACACTTTTGCTGAACCTGCTCAATCCTGGAATTCTCTGTTTGGGGGGAGGTGGCCAGAGGAGCTTTCCTGAGCCAGCTCCTTCTTGGTGGCTGCCACGACAACCACATCCTGTCCATAAAGCAGCTCAGAGACCTCAGACACAAGTCCAATATGAGGAGGGGAAGGTTCCATAGTGGTAAGTGCCAAGGATTTCCTTGGATTGTGGAAAACCCTCTCTATGACCTCGAAAGTGGAAGGGCTCTGAAAAACCTGGAGCTGTCCCCACTGGAGCCAAGACCACCGGAGCAGACACCTCCAGGATAGTTCAAGCTTCCAACTCTGAGGGGGTAGTTGGAGTCATGCTGCCGAAGGGCAGGGGTCTAAGGGGAAGAGATGTCTCCAAAAGCACTGGAGTCGAAGTCAACCCCCAGGAACTGACCACAACTCTATGGTGCCGAAACATGCTTGGAATTGAAGCCGATGCCACCGAACAGGTCAGGGAGAAAATCGAGGACGAAGAGGAAATCTGTACTGGCTCTGACACCCCATCACTGGAAACCAATGGAACCAATGACACCGAAACCAAGGATCGGATCAGAGGAGGTGGCACTGGCTGAAACAAGAAAACTCTCATGGATCCAGATCTGGACGAAGAAGACACAAGCTCCATCTGGATCTGTATGTCTTGAGAAATCACCTCATGAGCTTGCTGACATCCTTTGAAGTTAGGCTTCGGGAAGACCCACAAGTTGTGGTGGATGGAGGTCTGGAGGATCTCCAAAGGAAACAAGACAAAGATCTCCTTACATGTCCTGGCAGTGCCGACCCTAGCAGCGAAATCGTAGGAGCAGACTCCCACGTCAGCACCATTCAGCCCGATGGAGGATGACTGGGGAGGAAGAGAAGCAGTGGCAACCAAGCTCAGAGCTGACCAAATCAGTGCAGAAGATTTCACCTTTTTCCTAGGTAGTTCAAGAGAGGATCACGTGGGAGAAGGTCTACTGGACTCTGGGCTTTTTACAAGGGGGTTGAGCCCCTGACATAGAAGGCATCCTCGTGGGGGAGGAAGGAGGCAACAAACCTTTTAATGCCAGCTTGCTCTTCCTATCTGGATGGAAAGCCCTGCAGATTTCACAAGGGTCTTCCAAATGGTTAGGTCCCAAGCAGTAAACGCACTCCCTGTAGGCATCACATAGAGGAATCCTTCTGCCTAGAGGAAGTGCACTTTTTAAAACCTAGAGGTTTTTGATCAACCATAGAATAAAAGAAATGAACAGAAAAAAAAATGAGACTTTTTTTTTTTTTTTTTTGTAAATAGGGGAAACCTAATGAATAGAAATGCAAAAAACTAGAGAGAAGGATACAAGAAGCTATCAAGAGATAAGTATTATAGAATTAGATAAGTAAAGAGAAATAGGTAGGAAGAACCAAAAAAAAAAAAAAAAAGACTTGCACCCACTCTAAACTGGAGAAGCTCAACAGTGACAGACCTCAATGCTAAACTGAAGCTTGGCAAACAAGATCCGAGGTATTCTGGGGAGTGGGGTATTATGGGTAGGGAAGAGGAGCTCAAGTCAGGAAGCTCAACGTGGAAAGAAAGCAGCTGGTTGGTTACAAGGATTGGAAAGCATAACTCACAGGTTAATGAAATGGACATTAGATCCACATTTATGGGGATATGATAAAATGGAGCATTTAGGAGAATAGGTTAAAAGGAATTCTTTTATGGCAGCTAAGGATATATGAGAAAAGACTAAACAAAAGATAATACAAAAACTGAGAAACCGGAAAATCTGTTTTATGGATATGGATAGCAAGATGCAAGCAGTAAAACTTTAGTTTTATACACAGGTCAGGCATATTTTTGTCGACCAGGGGAAAAGTTGTGGATAGCAATTAATAAAGAGTTGAAGGATTTTATCTGGAAGGGGAAGAGGGCAAGAGTCAAGTAGGATAAGCTGATCCTTCCAATAGAGAAGGGTGGTTTGGAATTACCTCATTTGAAGGGATATTTCAGAGTCACACAGTTAAGGCTCCTATATGTAGCACAAGTAGAAAGCTATAATTCAAAGTGAAATGGATGATAATGAAACATGGGGGAAGCTCATGAAATAAGGACAGACTGGGATTCTGAATACAGATTCTTAATGAGAATAACAATAATCACGCAGAATATTATATTCATAAAGCAGCTGCAATTATACTAAGAACTAAGCCAACAAGGGAATGAAGAAAGGAGATTCTGCCAATAGGGATGACTGCAATTATGGGTACAGAGAATAGGCAAGAGGAGGCTGGAATTTATTGGAAAAACTGGCAAAGGAATCAAGGTATTTGGAAAAAATAACAAGAAAGGGAAAGGTAACAGAATGGGAAAAGATGAAGAATACATTTGGACTGCAGGCTAGAGATAGTCTTTCCTATCAAGAGCTGATATAATGTAAAAGGAAAGGAATAGGGGGATCTTAAGCAAAAGATCAACACAGGTAAGGTTTTTAATTGAATCGAGAACAAGCTGCTCTTAAACTGATAATTAGTAGGCCACATAAACTACTGCACTTGCATGACAACTACGGGAATTAATCACACATGGTTAGAAAGGATTGGGAAGACACACTGGATGCGCAATTCACACAAACAATGGGAGGATATATGTATAGCTCCCAAACATGCAAAGTCTAGAAGATTTTGGATTTTTGCTTGGAAATGTTTGCATGCATATTTTTATACAACCAGCAGAGTCCAAAGAATTTCTCCTCAGGTAGATTGCAAATGTTGGAGGTGTGATGGGGAACACACAGACAACAGGGAACATATTTTTGGGAGTGTTATGAGTTGTTAAATTCACCTGCAGATTTCTCTGTCAGAAACACTGGGTAAGCAAACTGCTATAACTAAGGAAATTATTTTTTGAGCTGTGATACAGAATCAGAATTGCTTAGACATAGTAAGGTTTTGCAGAGTTTAATTCTGGTGGCTGACAAAAAGCAATTGCTAGAAAATGGAAATCTGAGTCTAAACCTACCATACTAGAATTAGTGAATGTAGTAACAGAAAAAAAAGAACTGGAAATGGGATCTTTAGAAAAGGGTAGGAGCAAATTACATATACATAAATTGGAATTGTGGAAACAATACATGCAGAATAATGTTTTGGAGGAGGAATGAGGTTTAACAGAAGGCAGGAATCGAATGAGCTATGTAATGTTTGATTGATAATGACTGCAGAGTTGATTATGTGATGTATAATGTTTACAACTGAAAATATGTCAATATGGTTTGTTTTATTTATATAAATGTATGACTGCCTATGTCATAAGTGATAATTCAATACAGTTTCTTGTTTGAAAAAAAAAGACCAAGTCCTAAAAATGCCATCAAAAGCTAGAAATACTGCATTGATGAGTCCTGACAATATCCCTGGATGCATATTAATTAGCATGAAGCATAACTTAGCCACACACCTAAAAACACTGTTCAATGTCAACCTCCATACAGGTCTTGTACTAAGCAAATGGAGAACAGCTACAACCATTCCCCTGTATAAGAGAAAGCCTTCCACAGATCCATCCAGGTAATTACAGAACCATGAGTCTGACCAGCCTTCATAGGCAAAGCTATGGAAAGACTTATGAAATGAATAAAGGGCACAGGGAACCTCCAAACACTGGACCTATTCCAGTTCAGAGTAGTCAAGGGCAGGTCATGTTTACTCAACCTGGTGGATTTTTTTTTAATTTTCAAAGTAATTGATAAATGCAAAATGGTACACACCAAATACCTCAACTTGGCCAAAGCTTCTCACACAATTCCCCACTCAGAAGTAAGAGCCAATACTAAAAGGCTACAGCTGACTAAATTTGCAGATGACTTCAAGATAGGAGGAGTCACTGAATCCCCAAAAGAATTAGCCATCCTGCAGGAAGGCTCGTCTCAAATAAATGACTGGTACCAAAATCATGGACCAAAACTAAATGCCAAAAAATGCATTACTGTTTCCTTTGTGAAGGGAACTACCACACTGACAGTAAACCCCTAAGAATGGACCCAGTTCAGGAATTGGAAACATACATCGACAGTGACCTAACTTTTGACCAACATGTGTACATTGTTGTAAGAGAGTCCTCTATTGAGCAGCTTATAAACAAAGACTGTGTCTTGATCTAGGAATGTCATTGTCCCCCCTTTACTCAGCCTTCATTAGGCCAATCTTTGAAAATAATGCCCTTTGGCATGTATCTGTTTAGACATATGCAACAACTGGAACACCCACAGATATACTTTACTAAAAGGATACAAGGCCTAAACAACATGTTCTACATGGACCAACTCAAAGCCCTGTCCTAAATACTCTGTATCCTACAGACTGGTAAGAGGTGACCTGTGTCTAGCATACAAGACATCCTCCAACCCATTACTGATTGATTTATTGCACATTAGCAAGCCAAACTGCATCAGAAATACTCAGCCTAGGAATCTAAACCTGTTCTTCAACATCAACAGAACAGTTTTCAGAGATAGGTATATTTCACAGAGTATACCGCTGCTCTGGAACAGACTCCACATCCACATTAATCACAATTTACCCTCTGCCCATATTCAAGTGCAACTTGGATCTATGGATGGGAAATTTGTCCAGGACTGCCTCCTGTACTACTAATAGACAGAGAAAGCTCCTAAATGCTTTATCCAATGCATGGGTCCCCTCAAATTATATATGGTGTAATCCCAGCTGTTCTGATTAGGAGTTGTATATAATTATCGACCATGGGATTTTTAAGATCCATATCTAACCAAATGGGATAGGGTAATTCGAGCACAAACAGGAAAACTGGTTAGGCCTGAAATGGCTCACAAGGGCAGCTAACTTAGTACGTAAGTATAAACCTATGAAATGAGCACTGCATATAGACTGTAAAATGATCAGTGCCTGTAACCCCCCCCCACACACACACACACACACACACACACACAAAAAAATACCTTTAAGTATGTTAGCTGGTACACCACCTTGGGGATTTCTGCCATATGTAAAGGTAGGAGGTTAACTCACCACATGCAGGGACCACAAGAACACATTAGAAAGAGACCTACCTCCAAGACAGGTACTCCATGAACTGTGCTCACAATCATATGCCTTCTAATGGTGCTTCAGCTGAGACTTTAATCAAAAGAAGGGTTATTTCTTCAAACAATACAAGAAGCACTTGAGTGTAATCTAATGGATACTCAAAACATCTGTATCTAGGCATCAAACCCTAGAACTTTTCATCAACATGCATCAAGATCAAAACTCAAGCTGTGCAGGTAGCAGAAAAGAAACAAGAGACTTAAGAGAGAAGCTTGTGAGTGGTACAGATGAACTCAAATGCTGACACATCATGTTACCAAAGTTAGACCAGTAGATATTCAAGACAGACTCCAGCTACACACATTACACTGTGGGCTTTTTTACACTGCATCATTCTTAATCATTTTGCCAGGATCTATTTTTTGTACAGCATAAGGTGGCATCTCAAGCAGGCATAAACCTCTGTATGCATTTAGATGCATTTGAAATTAATACATATCATAACACATATGAATGTATTGGAGGAAGAGAAAGGTAATGGAAGGAAACATCTAGGGGAAGAGATCAGGCAAGTTAGACAAGTTAGAGGGATTCAGTACAACACTGGATTAAGGGACTTGCTGGCTTCCTGCTGAAGACTATTGATGTAAGGCAGTTCCATTCTGATGCTTAAGCCACTTAGACTGTAATGAACACAGTTCGACTACAGAAAGTCCAAATTAATTTATAGGTTGAAGCCACAGCTTGAGGATTAGATTCCACCATTAACTTTATGCAGTAGTAATTGCAGTGGGTAACAGATCTCCAGCAATATGCAATTCTCTCCCTATTACCATGTATTGTTGTAGATAATAAGACTAATCGCCCCTATGTTTCAACACAGGTGCTTAACTAGCATGAGTCCTAAATTGGCACTTGAATTCTCAGCACCTGAGATTGCTTGGCTCTCATACCCTGCATGGATTGCTTTAGGAGGAGATACAAACTTGTGGTGGGGTAAATACTCTACTCTTACCCAAATGCATTGGGGCCCCTTCACTTCCTCTGGCCTATCCCCATTCCCACCTGCCCCCACATCATTTCCTTTACAGTTACCCAAGTCACTCCTCTGAATACACTGTTCTATTAGGCCCTTTGAAACCTGTTTTCATTACCCAATCTCTGTTCCACATACAGTAGGACACAGCCCCTCCTCTCCCTTCCCCTAAACTACAATCCTTGCTTAAATATATTTAGGAAATCAAATATGCTGCAAACACTTACCACACTTTACTAACATAGCACTACTTTCATTTTTATTCCCTCCTTCACTGGCACAAAAACAATAATGCCCCTTGGCAAAAAGCTCCTTATGGTTTCCCAAAACATCAACAAATAGCTACTCTGGTGGTATAGAGAAATAAAGCCCTGACCTACGGCCCAGGTGAACTCAGTTTGAATAGCAGCTCAGATGAGTGATAGGGCGAGAGGGGAGTGATGTGTCTGTCCACTTTGGGGGGATGGTTACATGGGTGGTACCTGTGGTGATCTCTGTTGGAGATTGGGGATGTTGCTTTGGGGATGTAGTCAATGGAGGGAAGAGAGTGGGAGTGGGCATGGCTGAGCTTCCACAGAGGTAGGGAAATACAGTGCACACTCCTACTGCAAACCAGCCCCTTGGATTCAATCATTGGAACCACAAAGAGGAGAGGGCCAGCAGGTAGTAAAACTCCGGCTGATGGTGATGGCCAAAACAGCTAAGATCCCCAGGACACCATAAGGTTTCACAATTGGCCCCAGCTACTTCAGAGCAAGTCCATGAAAGAACTGGAGATGCTGGTAGACCTGGGGTAGGAAGGATGTAGAATGAAGATGGGAGCAGAAAATGCTCAAAAATACCACCAAATCTCCTAACTCACTAATGTATTTGCAGTCGTCTGCCACTAATAACTATTTTGGCAGCCTCAGACCACTGGTGGTCTAACCTCACTTTCAACCTCTAGATAGTCGAGCATTTCCTTTCTGTAACTTACCAGATAAAGGTTAAAATTATAAACGTTGTTACTCACATTATAAAAACTGTGACCTATTTAATCAACTTTTTGTAATAACACCAAAACTTCAACCAAAATTATTTTACATTCATCCAAAAATGTATAGATAAACGTCAGCTGCTTTTGTACATCTTCCTTCTCTGGCAAATTATTTTATCAATCTCAAACCTGCCCAAGAGCAGTCCTCTGCTCAAGTACTCATATCAACCTCCACTGCAAAAATTCATCCCACCCTTTTCAATGCAGTAATTCCAACCCACAGCATTCTACAACCCCCACTCATCATGGAGACAGCCAATTCCCAACTCAAACACTTTAAAATTATTCACTTGAATATCCATAGCATTAACAAACTTGACTACATAGAGACTTGAGTAAAAAAAAAAATAAAACTAAAAGTTTTTGGTCTTTACTGAAACCTGGATAGTATAAGTCTTTCTGCCCTTCCACATACTTAAAGCAAGAACTGCCCAGGCAATCAAAACAAAGGAGGTACACTGCTAGGGATTAGGAAGAACCCTACACTGAAATGTTCAATAATTGGTCACAGCTCCTATAATTCTAAATCTGCAATGATCCAAACTGGACGCTTACCTCCATAATGATAAACAATCACTTCAAACTTCTAATTGTTACCATATACAATTCTCCCACTTTCAACATAAATATTGAAACTGAAACATCCAAGATTACAGCATACTAAGCAGCAGATTGCTTAAAGTTCTCCCAATGTAAAAACTTGGAATTGTTAAAAAAAGTCAGTAAAATTATTAATATAGATAAAATTCAGTTTTTGGCTTGACATTACACCACACACATGCCAGCAAATGAAGAAATATGGAAAAGTAAGATAACATCAACCAGAAAAGGAGTAGAAAAAACTCTGGGTGGGAAGAACACTGTAGCTGCTCAGAAAAAAAGTAGTTCAAGTTTCAGCTTTTGAACAGGAGATAGCTTCCAGTAATGCTTTGGAAAAATCAAATGCAATCAGAGGTGTTTAAATAAGTGAGAAGGTGGAAGAATATATAAAGACAAATAAGCTGATAAAACTACCAAAATAAGAGACTAAAATGATAAGACTAGCTGAATAAGAGGCTTCCCAAAATAATTTTTTTGAAATATAACAGAAGTGACAACAAACATAGAAAACTTGAACTCTTCTGCTATACCAAAGAAACTTGAAGGAATATAGTGCATTAACTTTAAGAACAAATCAGCAAATGGACTGATATTCCACAGCAGAAACTGATAACTGAGAAGGCACACAATCTGTATGCTTCAACTCTGACCATAAGAAATCAACCAAGACTTACAATATTAAACATGCAAACATACCAGCAAAAAGAGCTACTCTGGAAGAAACTGAGGCAGAAGGGAAAAGTATTAAAATTAGGGACATCTGAATGTTTGTGAAAAAGTATTATTCACTGTACACCAGGCAGAAGAGAAGCAAGATCACCGTGGCAGTTAGGGGACATCAAGAAGTACATTCAAGTTTTAAATTCTTATATCCACTAGTCTCAAGATTTTTTTCCTGGAGGATTAAAAATATTTTTGATACACCACAAGTTAAGGAAGAAATTAAAAAAAAGTTTACTCAAAAAGGAGAGCCAGCAAGCTGAAGCTGACTCTGCTTCTTATTCTTCTGACAAAAATAAAGGCCATAGACAGACTTTAACAGTGAAAATTATTTCCATTGTTCCAAAAGAAAATATCTGAGTGACAGAAAAAAAATAGAAGTGAACAAGAAAAATCAATAGTAATTTGGAATTGAACCAGAGACCCATATTGAGAAGCTGAGATGATCTGGAAGAAGACCAGAAGCAATGCAACATTTGTGAATAAATGGAATAAACTCAAAGCAGTACTCCCATTAGATGTAGTTAAGACAAACTGCAGCTTTGGAAGAACCAGATGAAAAAGACCAAGTTTGTTGACTATGATAAACTGGTAGGAGAACTCTACAGCATAAAATCCCACTTTATGTAATTAATAATTAGAAGGACACTGAAGGGAATGAAGTAGTACAAGTTTAAAAAAAAAAAACTTTTTGTTCTTAACATTATTGGGTAGACTATATTTCAAGATATAAATGTCATGTTATATTGTAAAGCAGTCCTGCGCAGTATATGGACAAATGCATCATAAATGTGAGCTAGGAGAGCTTTATCACTGATATGGCTGCTGTACACACAAGTAACCTTAAAGAAAGTACTTGTTCTTAACTGTAACTTATCCAAGGCTTTACACTGTAATAAGAAAGGGCAGAACTAGGTTGAAGTTGCTACATTGTTGTAATACTGGGATGCAAGGGAGTATAAAAGTGTATTGATCATATTATATAAAAAAATTAAAAAACGATAATTCCTCCTGTTCTTACAGAGTATGATGTCTAGGTTAATGTCCCTAATTTAAGATATGTGCACTATTTTTAAACAAATAAGTTTGAATAATATCATAAAATTATGAAAAGCATGAGTAATGAAAAGTTATCAGCTGATTATATTTACAATAGAACCTGCTATGTAGCTAAAGCAAGAAACAAATATGTGTAAGCAATTAATCATGTCTGACCAGCCTGTTCTGAGTAAAATCTTCAAAGGTTCATTCGCGAATTTGCAAAGCAGCAAACTATTTGTTTTTATTAGCAAATGCTTTTAGTTGTTTAACAAATATTTTTAGTTGGAAATAAGTCTGCAAACAAGCAATTAAACAGTAAAGATATGAACAGTGTGTTCTGAGTGATATGCACACCGTACAATATAACCAATTTTTAAACAGGAACTGACAAACTGTTCAGTGAAAATAAATGAAATTGGAAACCATGTGAATTGATTAGTTATGCAAGTGCTTAATTACCTCTCCAGCAGCCTTAGTACTGTAATGCATAAAACCTAACAGTGCACAGCTGAGTGCATTTATTTGAAGGTTCCTTTAGGCTAAAGTATGCATGTAAGTTGCAAGTTGGAAATGTATACATGACAGTTTTTTTAATACATGTGGAAGTGACTGCTTTTTATCAGAATGGATGATTTAGGAATATTACCAAGGAATGTAAATGTTCTTGCAGATATAGACGAAAACAGAGAGTACTGAATTACATTTAAGATATGCTGGGTGCAAATAGCAATGTCACAGGAGACGCATATGGATAGAAATGAGCATGTGAATTTGACAAAGAAAGGATTTCAGAATGGACAGTATCATGGACAAATGAAAGTGTGAGTAATAATGCTGATTGTGAGCAGGGCTCCAACAGTGACAGAACAGAAAAAGGATAATAATGATAAATTTGCAGTAGTAAGGGGTTACTGGCGGGGGAGGAGGATTACACAGGCATGTATTCATATTCCACTTATGATGGAGTTAAGGAGATGTTTAGGATAAATACTGAGCTTTCAGCAGTGATTTTTACTTAATGGGTGGAGAATGGAACCTGATTTGCAATACTGATGATTACCAGGGAGAGACAAAAACTAAACAATAACAAATAAGAGTAGACACTTCTTTAATAAAAGCATTCTTATAGATTTCAGATGTTGAATTCAGTAGTGGGAACTCGGTCAGAATTTACATATGATTTCCCAAGATAAAAATAATATGGCTAGATTGGATAAAAAAAAGAAGTTATGTACTCACCATAATGTTCCATGTGTGTTGTCCATCTCGCCTTCATTCTTCACTGGTTGGGTTCAGAACCAATCCTAGGTTCCGACTTGGCTGTATACAAAAGCTCGAGTCTTCCACGGGTTCATGGCTGCATCCCGATCCCATCATGCACTAGTAAAGCTCCCCAGATCTCGTTTGCTGACAACAGCAGTTACCCAATGGACTCTTTCAACACCTTATAGAACAATGAAGACAGTCAGAGAACACTGCTTGCCAGATGTAACCGCTCGGTCCTCCAGGAGCCAAAGGCTAGGAGAAGGAGAGAGGGATGTAAGAATGAAGATGAGATGGAAAACATACATGGAACGTTATGGTGAGTATGTAACTTTTTTATGTGATGTTTTCCTATCTCGTCTTCATTCTTCACTGGTTGGGACAGCATCCCTAGCACCATGTTTCTTGGGCGGCTCACTGGAGAATATTTTTCAGAACAGTGGACCCAATAGGGACCCTGTTCCTGGAGGCCAAATCCATTTTGTAATGAGTGATAAAGGTATGAGGTCTTGCCCATGTTGCAGCAGCACAAATGGTATTAATTGGTAGTCTAGCGTGAAAAGCAGAAGAAGCTGCTATGGCTCCCGTAGAATGACCCTTGACTTTGCCGGGAAGATCTTTGGTGTTAGATTTGTATGTAAAAGTAATACAATCTGACAGCCATTTTGAAAGTGTGACTTTAGATACAGGAGCACCTTTCTTAGTTTCTGAAAATAAAACAAATAATTGGTCAGATTTTTTTGAAGTCCTTTGTCTTATGTAAGTAGAAATGTAATTGTCTCTGTACATCCTGTTAGTGTAGCATATATTCTGCCTTGTTGCAATAGTTGGGGAAATAACACTTTTAGATCTATGGACTGATTTAAATTAGACTCTGAACATATTTTTGGTAGGAAGGATGGGTTTGTTCTTAGGGATATTTTGTCTTTGTGGAAAAGCATGTAGGGGGGCTTTATCGATAATGCTTGAAGCTCAGAAAACCTTCGAGCAGAAGTGATGGCAATCAAAATAATTGTTTTCTATGTCAAGAACTTTAGATCACAGGATGATGCAGGTTCAAAGGGGGGAAGAATCAAACAGGACAAAACAAAGTTTAGGTCCCATGGGGGTAGAGGGGTCTTAATGGGTGGTCTTAACAGAATAGTGCACTTCAGGAAGGCTTTGCATAGTCTGTGAGACATCAGATTTGGGGCTAAATCATTTATACGAAAATTGGATATCGCTGATAACTGGACTCGAATGGTAGCTGCAGTTGTGCCTTCATTAAATAGCTTTGTTAGAAATTCAAGAATAGAACCTATAGCGGCAGAAAAGGGATCAATGTGATTACTTAATGCCCAGGAAGAAAATCTTTTCCATTTGCTCATGTATAGTTTTCTTATGAGACGAGATCAAGATATGTTTCACAGAAGAAGAAAGGTAGGGAGCCTGGCTATATTTGGAATCGGTGCAGCCAAATTGCCAATTTGAGGGTTTGAAGAGATGGGTGGTGCGTTCCCGACTCATGAGTCATAAGGTCTGGAACTGGGTCCAGAATCCACGGCTCCTCCTGGAGATAAGGCCAAAGGAGGGGGAACCACATCTAACAAGGTCAGTTTGGGGAACGAGAATCAGACTGCTTCCCAATGAGCTGGTTTTCTGAAGAACTTTGAGTACCAAGGGAAAGGGAGGGAAGGCATAAAGAAGACCCAAGGGCCAACTGTGTACAAGTGCATCCCTTGATGACTCCCCCTGGAGGGGGGATTAGGGCAAAATAGCTACTGCATTTGGCATTCACGGATGTGGCAAAAAGGTCACAGCAGGGCTGGCCCCATTTGCGGAAAAACCTCTCCACTACTTCTTGTTTTAGGGACCACTTGTGAGGCATGAGAATTGCTCTGATGAATTTGTCTATCACACTGGATTTCCCCAGGATGTGTGTTGCTATCAGAAAGCAATGGGAGGAGGTTGCCCACTGCCATACTCTCAGGGCCTCTCAACAAAGGGGGTAGGACCTGGTTCCCTTTGTTTGTTTATGTACCAAGCAACTGACATATTGTCTGTCTGTATTGCAATAGTTCCCAGCAGAAGAGTCCTGAAGTTCCTGCAGCACCAAAAGCACCAGTCTCATCTCTAGGACACAGATGTGTAAATGGGCCTCGTGATCCTGCCAACTGTCTTAGACTGTCCTTCCCAGACAATGCCCCCCCAATCTGGGAGGTGTCCGTGGTTACTGTGGCTAAAGGCTGTGGAAGGACAAAGGCTAAACCTGTTGTCACACGAGTGGAGTGAAGCCATCAACGAAGGTCTTTTCTGAAGGACTCTTATCAGAATTTGGTGAGACATGGGTAGTTCCTGCAATGACCACTGAGTGAACAGCAGCCACTGCAGGATTCTCATGTGCATGTGTGCTAATGGAACTAAATACATCGCTGCTGCCATGGTTCCCAAGACTTTCAGAACTGTTCTTGCCTGTACTCTTCTTTTGGAAAGAAGGTTTAAGACTTGATGTCGCAGAACAAATACTCTTTCTACAGGAAGTTTTGCCATCATTTTTGTTATGTCTAGACCTGCCCCCTAACAAATGATGCGTTGAGATGACAACAAGGTAGATTTTTCATAATTTATTGTGATTCCTAGGTGAGAGCAGAGATGTAATGTGGTGTCTCTTGTTTTTAGTAGCAGATGCTTTGTGGTGGCGGTTAGGAGCCCGTCTTGTAGATACAGAAAGATTTGGAATCCTAGATGTCTCAAGTGAGCCATGACCATTGCCATACACATGGTGAACACTCTGGTGGCTGTAGTGAGACCAAAGGACAGGGCCAGAAATTGGTAATGACTGGCTCCCAGCCAAAAGCACAGCTGACTCCTGGATGGCTTGTCCATCTTTATGTGGTAGTACATATCATGAAGGTCTACAGAGCACATCCAATTGTCTTTTCCCAGAAAGGGAAAAATCGACTGCAGTGTTACCATCTAGAACAGGAGTGTCCAACCCGCGACCCTCAGAGCTCTTCCATGCGGCCCGCGACCCTTAAATTTAAATTTAATTTTAATTTAACTTTTTTCCGTGTGTTTACACGTTCGCGTACTTTTGCCGTTCTGCGCATGCGCCAACTTTCTTTTTTTCACGTTTTTTTTCATACCAGCGTCTTTCCGCTGGTATGCGCATGCGCGAAAACACCGTTCGGTCGTTTTTTATGTATCTGGTAAAGCGGCAGGAAGGCGCGAGATCGTGGAGACAGGATTTATTTTATTTCGGACACACTGACTACACTACAACATAGCGAAAGCGCTTACGTTTGCGTTCTTGCTGAATGAAATAAATCGTTTGGATTTTGGGTTTTAACCTGTGGTCTACGGAGTTTCTTTTCCTCAGTGGTCAGCTCTCCTTTTGATTTTTTACAAAAGGTAAGGTAAGTAATTTAATACAGAATCTCCAACAAAAAGGGGAATGTATACAGTAATAAAGCATATGCTTTTAAGGTTATTAAGTTTGAGGAAGGAGAAAATTAGTCAACTTTATTGAAATGGGCAATGGTGTTTAGGATTGGTCACTTTTACTGTACTATAAAATACTTTGTATATTGCATGTCCATGTAGTTGAACCAGGAAGAATTTTGATAGTGGCAATATAAATTATGGATAACAAAGGGAGACTAATTAAGGTGCATGCCTATATGACCATAGGCAGAAGGAAATAGTTATGGGATAAAATGCAAATGTACAAAATCCACTGTTATATAGGAGAGGGGAGTAATTCCAGTTTGACAGAAGTAAAAAAAAAAAAAAAAAAAGTAAAGGAAACTGGAAGATATGGATGTTAGATTTTGCAAGGTTTTTAATAAAAACATATTATGTTCTAGGAATCTTGAATGGTCATTTAGGCAGACCACCATACTACTCACAGTTTTGAATGTCATTCACTGCAACATAATACATTTGCCTGGCACCGCTGTGGCTATATTTGTATATGTGTGTGTATAAATATATATATATATATATATATATATATATATATGTGATTGCAGTCTTGTAAAATGCAATCAGAACTGTATTTGGGAACTGCACATAGCTAATCAATGAGACTCAAGGTAATGAAATAGGACTTGCAAGCCCAGGGGGCACATTTAAACTCTAATCTACAAAATGCAGATTCAGAGCAAATGTCAGACAGCAAAATGTGTTCAGAACAATTTACCTGGCAAGGTAGTTGACAAAGCCCGTGCAGTAATTTAAAATGCAATCAGACTACTAGTGCCTTCATTACAAAGCTGGTACTTTTAAAAAAAGAATGATCTTGAAAGGGCATAACAATTGCTTATTAGCCTCAGTGCACAGCACAACTATAACAACATGTGTGCGAAGCCAGCATCAAAGTATTGAATTTAGGGATGAAAGGCAATCTGCTTCTGCTTTGACAACTTGCATCTTGATGTGCGTGCAAAAGTGAGAACTGTATGACAGCACTTTTATCACTCGTACAAACATGGTCACTACTGACTCTAACACTAGTGTCTGTGGAGTTGAGAGCTATGATATTATCCCGTGAACAGGATTTTAAAAAGTATATGTAGTATGTACCTTGGTAATATCTCAAAGAAGTATCACACCAACATTTTGAACTTATTTTTGTTAACGTTCTTGTAATGTGATGGCAATTATATTTATTGACAGCTTTTTGTTTTGCTACTTTTGTAGCAGTGTATATAATACTGGACGGTGTTGCTTTTTATCTCTGTTTTGTAGTGCAGCAGTTTAGTTTGTAGTGTAACATTTTCAATGTTGATTTTCCATTTCATTTTTCACTTGCATAACTTTGAGAAGTTCTGAGTATTTTGTCTTTTTATGGAAAGATGACTCTCCTGCAATCACCCTCAATTGTGTCCGTTAACCCATAGTGCTGCATGTTAGACCCTAACCTGGTAGATTAGGCTTTACCAGATTTCTTGCCCTATCAGGTTTTGTGGTATGGGGTGGATGTTGGGGGGGGGGAGTGGTCATGATAGCTGGACACAGCAACTGTATGTACAGTATAATAAACATGCTTCAGCTTTCTAGTCTCTGGGGAAAAAAAGATTGTTTATTCTGTAAAATTATGCACAGACCACAGGTTGGAGACCTTCTACAAGGGTTAGTTTTAGTATGTGTACCTTATCCAACTACATGTCATGTAGTTACTGGTGAATTACAAGTAATTTCAGACGTACAGGAGTATTTTACTTTCCGAAAGTAAGTGAATCCAGACAGTGACTGCTTTGCATTTCTAAAGACTAAAAAAAACACCTTCTCCTAATTATGCTGCTTTGCCTCCAAACATGAAAAAAAGTTAACTAAGCTGATTTATTAAAGTTATAGAAAAGAACATATAGCCAGGTACAACACAAATAGAGACAGCAATATTATACCTTTAAGAACTATTACTGTTAGCTTGCAAAGTGTACAAAAATTGAAAGATTTGTACCTGTTAATTTTTTTTACAAATAAACTAAGATGTTAGATTTAACTGTTTTTTAATAAGATATTGAATTTTAGGGCAAAAATTATGCATTTATTAATTTATTTATTGTTCAAATTCACCCACAATACAGCCAGTGGGCTGACTTTGTATTAGCCTGCATAAACCTGGGGTCTTTTGCTGTTCTTTATGCGAGAGACCTTTTTTTTTTTTTTTTTTTGGTCCTCACTTGCTGTTTGCCCCCAGACCATTTCTGTTGACTCAATGCGGCCCTTGCAACTGAAAAGGTTGGACACCCCTGATCTAGAACGTTGTCCTTCTTACTGACTCATTTAATCTTCTGAGGTCCAAAATGCGGATCTAGTCTCCTGTTCTCTTTGACACTAAAAAGAACCTTGAGTAAGTTCCGGATCCTATTTGGTCTGTGGGGACTCTTTGGATAACTATTTTGTCCAGCAACTTTTGAATTTATAGAGTTGTCTGTTCCCTTTGACTGGATGGAACATCCGGGGTGTTCTGAATGTTTTGGACGGGAAGGGAGATGGGTATAGAGTAGCCTCTGGATATGATGCTTTGTACCCACTTGTCTTTTATTTCTAGCCAGGCTTCTTGGTAAAAATATAAGTGACCCCCGACTGCCTCCAGAGATGGACAGAAGGGCTTCCCTTCAGGAGCGCTGAAAGGGCCTACCACGGAATGAATTCCTGTTGCCCTGATTTTGTGGACCCCCTCTGCCACGTGGACAGTGTCTCCCATTACTACTTCCCCCTCTGCCCCTGGGGGAAGAGTCAACATGTGTATCCTGAAAAACTCTGGGATTTTCGGAACCACATCTTTCCTCGCTTTTGACCTTTTGGGTAAGGTCTAGAAGGTAGAGAAAAACAAATTCCTATGCCAGAGAGTTTTTCCTTCTTGCAAACACATGGTGAATGTGTCCTTAACCTTTGGCCCAAAGAGGGATGAGCCATCGAAGGAGGCATTAACAAAGGTGGACTTAAAGGGTTCCACAAAGTCACATAAGCACAACAAGGAATGTTTCATCAGAGAAATTCCTGAATCCGCTGCCCTGCTCTCTCCATCTGCTGTGTAAGAAATAAGTCTCATGGAGGAGTTAACCACAGAGTTTAAGGTGGAAAGCTGAGTGGAAACCTTGTCTGATACCCCTGCAGCTACTGAACCTTGTACAGCATCTCCTAGCTCCTTTAGGAGATCTCTTTGTAGCCTAGTAAAGTGCGTTAAATAATGCAATGATCTGAGTGCAAAAGTCGTTGAAGAGAACATGCACTTTCTCTATCTGTCCATCATACGAGACTCCTTGTTCGGCAGATGGACAGTCGAGGATGTCTCTGAAAGTTCCTTTTTGGAAGCAGCCGCCACCATCATAGCATCCACTGGAACACCCTTAGTAAGAAACTTCCTGTCTGCTGGTGCAGTAATAAATGTTTGGCTTCCAAGGAACAAGTTCCACTGAGTCTGGAGACTCCCACACCTTTCAACTGACTAATTCCATAAGCTCCTCGAAAGGTGGACACACCCAAGTGGCTGAAGGTGGAGACCCAAAAGCCTTCAGGTATATAGACTCCTCCCTCAGAAGGGTTGATGGGCTTCCAGCTGCCTCTCTGTTTAAGGATTTCTAGGATGTCAGCAAAGGAGACATCCTCAGAGGGTGACCATGGGGACCCTTCTGACTCGAGGTCTGTATCTGAAGTGACTGACTACTCTGGTGAGTCTAAATGCTTCCTCTTGCAAAGTCTCTTATGCGGGACCTCTTCAAGGGCATTCTGGAGATTTTTTGGAAGACAGGGGTTCACCCGATGGGGCATCCTGAGGCCTAGGGTCTCTGCATGTCTGTCGATGGTGACGTGCTGAGACAGACACCAGTGCCTTTGGGGAAGAATGTCAGATCCCAAGAGTGGAGCTGTCCGTGGAGATGGCACTCTCCTCATCACCTCGAAAGCCCCCCTCCCTTGATCTGATAACACCTCCAGCTCTGAAAAGTTAGACGCCATCCCCTGAACCAAGGGGGGTGGCTCCGAGGCTGATGTTGGAGCTGAGCTCACCTGCACTGAAGTCCCAAGAGGCATGTTCGGATCCAACAAATGTCTGCTCTGACTCTCCTTCCCGGACTCGACTGGAGTGTGTAGGCTTCTGACCACTCAAGTTCAGATGGAACCAAGGATGTCAGAGTAGATGTCGGGCCCGAAGAACCCGGAATAGGTCTTGGCACCAACGGTTCCATTATGAAAGTTTCCAGAAATTCCAGCTCTGAGATCCTAGGTCAGCTCAGAAGAGGAATCAATGCCGAAAAGGGAGGTCCTGGTCTTTTCCAAATTCTTCAGGGTTGGAGCTGATAGCTGTTTGGCCAGCACCGGTGTCCTTAGAAGTCTTCACACCAACCGATCCACATCATCATCAGAAAGACTTCTGGAGAACCAAGAGGAGGGGGCAGGAGATTCTACTGGTTGTAGTAGAGGTGATCTTAAAGTAGGGGAGACCAGTACCAATTCCGGGGACCGGCTCTGTAATTCAAATTATCAGCATCGATACTGAAGGAGCAGATGAGGGAGATTTTCCGGGCCCAGCAATCTTCGAGTCCGGAGATGCAACTCTGGTCAGCTTTTTTGCTGGCTCCGATTGGCCAGAAGAAGGAGATGACCTTTTTCCAGATTTGTCAGACTTCGATGAAGGAGACTTGGTCAATTTTGAAGTGCCCTGACCTTCGTCTAACACTTTAGTGAAGGGGGACTTCAGTAAACCTCTTACTATAAGCTTGTTCTTCTTTCAAGCAGCACTCTAGAACTAAAAGTGTGGCAAACAGAACAGGATTCTTGCAGATGCAAAGCTCCTAGACAGTATACACAAATAGTGTGTCCATCCGTGATGGACATTTTCTGGTTACACCTCACACACTTTTTAATCCCAGAGGGTTTGGTTTCCTGTGATCCTTAGATATAATCAGTATATTAAAACAACAACAAGTATAAGAAAAGTGTATAAACTACTCAACAGTCTAGTAGACAAACCAAAGCTATCACTATACTATATATCTACATATATAAAACTTTTTCTTTTTTTTTTGACAAGAAGAAGAAATAACAATTACAACAGAAGAAGGGGAAGAGGTGGCAGTTTAACTGAAAATAAAGCTGCCTAGTCAAAAGGGAGTGGGAAGGGAGAAAGATAGCCCTCCAACTAAAATGAGCTGCCGGTTTAGGTTAGGAAGAAGTAAAAGGAGCAATCATTTTCTTTACAACACTCTCTAAATTAAATGTGTGTTTAAAAAGGCAAGGTAAGGGATAGAAAGGAAAGCCCTCTAACTAGAAATGGGCTTTAAACACTAAATTTAAGCCAGGATAGGGAGTAACACAGGTCTAGCAAAGTAAAACGATGGGCAGAAGCAAAGCAGAAAAGCAAACCCTCTAAACTAACTAGATAACTACTTAAACACTAATCGTTAACTTATTAAACAGCCAAAACACCAACTATATCAATAATGAGTAAGAAAAATTTTCCAACTTAGCCAGAGCCACAATGGAAGCACCCGATCTGTCTAGTGGCAAACGAGATCTGGGAGCTTTATTAGGGCATGATGGGACAGGGATATAGCCACGAGCCAGTGGAAGACCTCGAGCTTTTGCATATGGCTGAGTCAGACCCAATAAGTGAAGAATGAAGGTGAGAAAGGACATCACCACATGCTATATTTCAAAGGCATGTACATTTAACTGCATACTTTGAGACCCATCCAATAGATCAGACATCAATTAACACTAAGATAAAGGTGCAGGGTAATGTAAAAACAGATACTGGCACTTTCTTAAATACCTGTTAAAAAGAAAAAAAATTAAGGAATGGGTAGTGGATAAGATTCCAGAGTTGTTATGGAAGACAAAAATTACTTCAGAAAAGATAGCTAGTGAGTGGGATAAAAAGGAAAATTGGTTTAAAAACATGGTAGAAATAAGACAGAGATGGGAAAGAAGTAATAGGAATTATTTAGAATATTTGACAAATGTTAAAGCATTGCATAAGGAAAATCACACAGAATTAGAGGAGGAGGAACCCCACAATTCTAAAGGGAAATTAAGGGATTAGTTGGGTAATATGCATGAGCTTAGAAGGGTTGGTATTACGCAAAAGTAGAGCATGCCATAGTTAGAGGAAGATAAGTCTAAATAATTAATAGCTACACAGGAAGAGACAAGATAAACAGCAGTTATTTATAATCAATCAACAGCGAAGTATCTAGGAACATACTATATTCCTGTAAAAATCAGCAGGAGAAAAGTGATGAAGTTCTGGCAAGGAATTTATTTGAGAGAAGAGGTAATAAGTTAAGTGGGATGAACTATTGTTCTCCTTTGACCAAGGTGGTATAGGGTTACCTGCTATGTAGGAATACTTTTAGAGCTATGCAGTTAAAGCTTGCAAATATAACTCAATCAGATAGTTATGAATCAAAGTGGAAAAGGATGATGAAATTGGAAGTAGGTTCAAGAGATGCACAGAGACTAAAATTTATAGATCTCTTGATGAGCTAGAGTGACCTTGAATTTACCTGATGAAATTTACAAAGAATTCAAGTTATTAGGAGCAAATAACTTAAAAATGTAACACAGTTGGATGATGCTACGTAGAAGTTTAGACTGCAAGTTAGTGATTGCATTCTTCATTAGACTACAGGCAATGCATTCCCCATCAGAGTATTGGAGAAGAGAAAAGGACAGAGAAGTTTGACAGACAGAGACGTTTGACATGAAAGACCAGCTCTGGCAGAGTTTTTAGCTGAGTCTAGAACAGAATCAGTTTAAAAAGTATAATTAGTAGGGTGTATAAAATATAGTCAATTATAGGAGGTTGGAAAAGACAGGGATAAAACCTGGAAAATCCAGAAAGCTACCCAACTAAGAGTAGTAATTACCTTTCACTACAGTTTGGCAAAGAAAGAAAGAAATGTGAAATCAAATTGGTCAAAGCCTACTTATCTAACAATATGAAAAGGAAAAAAAATGCTAAAAATTGGTAAGACTCCCAAGTATGCAGGAAAATCCAGAAGGATTAAGGTGCTTGCATTGGTGTTTTTATACCTACCTCATGCAGACTTTAGAGATTTTTTTCAGGCCATTATAAACGCTTAAGCTGTGATGAGGAAGACACGGGTAACTGGAAGCATGTTTTTTTTTTCTGAAGGGAGAGGACTGTAATGATTTGGAAGATTCCTTACAGAATTCCTTAGAGCTGGGATAAATGATCTGAATTAACTAGAAACAGTGAGGCATTAAGTTTAATGCTACTGGCTACCACAAAAACAACTACTAGACAACTGAAATCAAAATCTGAACCAAATGCAATTGAATTATAGGTTCATAGGTAGGTACTAGGCTATCGGTCCAAGTGCCTATGTAAGCCTAGCCAGCAAGGTTCCATACCTTACGCCACCAAAGAAAGTTATTTTCCTGTGCCACTGTCCAGCAGAGACACAGAAGTGATCCCCGGGGTGTATTTCTTATTTCCCAACAACTCATCAAGATTTTTCTTGAAGAGTGCTAATGAAGAACTTTGCTTGACATAGATGGGTAGCTTGTTCCAGAGTATAGGAAGTCTCTGGGACAGGAATCTATCCCTCCAGGATGTCCTGTTTATTGTGGTGACAAGGTTTATGTCCCTACAGCGTGCAGCTCAGAGGGATTGGGATTTAGTTAGGTGTAGCATGTCCAACAGCTCTGGGTTTGACATAGCTTTATATGTTAGGCAGAGATCACCTTGGAGTAGGCGATATGCTATGTAGTAAAGCTGGAGCTTTTTGAGTCGGTCAGTGTAGGGCATTTGTTTGAGGCCAGTAATCCTCTGTGAGGTACTTCTGTGGCCTTTCCAGCTGCTGCAGATGTCTTGTGAGGTACATTCCAAAAGGGGTGTTTTACTCTATAATGGGTCTGAGTGACGAGTAGAGGGGAACAATGACCTCTTTTTTCCTGGATGAGAACCCTTTTATGATGAGGTGTGCCATGTAGAAGGACTTCCTGACTACTGGTGCGATGTGACTATCAAAGGAGAGACTACTGTCCACCTGGGTCCCAAGGTCTCTTATCACGCAATTGGTATAAAGTAGATTGCTGCCTACGTGGTAGTTCATGGGTAAAGAGTTTTCACCAAAGGGGATGACACTGCACTTTTTGGCATTAAGCTTGAGGCCATGGCTCTGACATCAGGTATCTGTCTCAGTGAGGCCCTTCTGTAGGATGTCCGCATCATTTGAGGACTTGATTATGGCTCCTAGTTTGCAGTCATCTGCGAACTTCGTTAGCCAGAGGCCTTCTGTGTTAGCCTGTACTTCAGAGAAGTAGATACCAAACAGGAGAGGTCCCAGGACGGAACCCTGTGGTACTCCACTTGTCACTGCTTTGAGGTCAGATTTGGAGTCTGCAACATTTACAGTGTGGGTTCTGTCAGTGAGCCAGTTGGCAACCCATCTTGTGACGTAGGGAGTTATACCTAGTTTAGTGAGTTTAGCTATAATTCCAGAATGGGGGATGGTGTTGAAAGCCTTGGCGAGGTCAAGATAGGTTGTGTGAACCACCTTACCCTCATCCACAGCTTTGGTGACTGCCTCAAAGAAGTTGATCAGATTCAGGAGGCATGATCTGCCTTTCACAAACCCGAACTGGGTGGGATCCAGAGTTTGGAGATTACCAATGTCTTTGTTTATGAGTTCCATGATGATACATTACATGGCCTTGCAGACCAGGCTCGTCAGGCTAATAGGTCGATAGTTCCCGGGATCAGTGGTGGCTTCCCCTTTGTGGAGTGGGATAACTGTTGCTATGTGCCATTCAGTGGGCACAAAGCCTGATGTGAGGCTATTATTGAACATGGTGCTTAAGTGGGGAGCCAGTTCATTCTGAAGTTCACGTAAAACGCAGCCTGGGATGTTGTCCGGTCCCCATGGATGCTGTGTTTTTGGCTTTAGAGAGTGCAGTTTTTACCTGTGTAGTTGTGGTTACAGGGACTCTGCATTCTTCCTGTATAGATATGGGCCCTTTAGGGGGTGAGAGGGGGGTAAAGTTAGCACTGAATCGATCTGCCAGGATGTTGGCAATATCAGTTGGTTCTGTAATTTTCGTGCCTTTGTGCTGTAACTCAGAGCAGATCTGGGTGTTGCCATCTAGATTCTTGACATAGCTATAGAATGCTTTGTGGTTGTCCTTGGATTTCGTGCCGATTTTGTTTTCATAGCTAGCTTTGCAGGATCTTATAAGGGATCTCAGCTTCTTACTGAGGCTGACCAGGGAGCTCCTCCACTCATGGGATTTTACCCTCTTTTGCAACAGTTTCTTCCTTCTGTCGTACAGTTTTTGTTTATGGCAGGGGACCACCAGACTGGCTTCCTTTTTTTGGAGGATAGCATCTTGGTTCTGTTTGGGATAGCACAATCCATGCACTCGTGTAAGTGCTTATAGAGTGCATTTGTGTAGGATTCAGTAGTTGTAACTGTATTGTCCATCTGCATGGGTGTCATGAAGTTCACCACTTCTGTCTTAAGAAGCATGAAGTTGGCTTTGGAGAAATTTTTTACTGTGGTTTCCTTAATGGGGGGTGGGGGCGGGACGTGGACTACTTTGAGAGAAAAAGAACTGAAGATGGGATCTTTAAAAAAAGGGAAAGAGCAAATTTAATAGAACTAAATGGAACAGTAGCTGCAGAATAATGTTCAGGAGAAATGAGGTTTAAGGGAAGGCAGGAACTGAGCAACTTAAGGAATGCTGGAATGAATGAAAATCGTTAAAGAAAACATATAAAATAACAATGGAAATTATTATACTTTGCTTTCTATTAATGTGCATATACTCATGTCAAGTATTAAAATGTGTCAATTTAATAAAAATGTATAAATTAAAAAAAAAACAAAATTACCAGATATTTTCCCACAAGTGAAAGACAAAAAGATCCAAGTGATGTACAGCGGCCCACATCCTACTGAATCTATAACAACAGATGTTTCAATTTCACACTACGTCAGTGGCAAGGGAGTTCTTTGTCTATACAAACCCACACAAGCAGCTTTAAAGAACTCAGAATTTCCTCCTCTGACTCCCTGAGATATCAACTGAGGGATCGATTAAAAAGCCCCTTCCCATCAGGGGAAGCCTAAACCCTGTCACAGTAAGTTAGTTGTACAGGCTTGCAGCGGAAAGTAGAAAGAATCAAGATGGATCAGAGGCAAGAATTGCCCAAAACCAACCAGTCTGCAGCCAAAAAACACCAACAGAAATAACCTAAGCCAACCAACAACACAGGGTTGGATACCTTTGAACTATATCTATACAGATATATTTATATATCTATCAACACACACACAGATATGTGTACTCCATGGGATCGGAACTGATCCCCATAGGAACCTTTGACTGAAGCACAAACAGCCGGGCATACTTCCGCGAAAGTGCTTTTTTCAGAAAAAGCACTTTCGTGGAAGTATGCTTGCAGCTAGAGGGAGTCGTGGGGGAATGACTGTTACGGAGATCATACTACGGTGCAGACAAGGGAATATTCCCTTTTCCTCACTGTAGTGCGATCTCGGAGTGAGAGTATTAAAGTAGGGGGTGCAGGGGGGGCTTGCCCCCCTGCATAAAAGTAGATTTGTTTTTTCTTTTAACGCACTTTAACGAAAGCGCTTTTTCGGTGAAAAATCTTTCGTTAAGGTGAAAACACTTTCGTTAAGGTGTGTTCGGTGATTGTGGATTCGGACAATAATCCTAGATCCATAGATATATATATATATATATATATATATATATATATATATATACATATATATATATATATATATACACATTATAAACATACACACACATTTTAAATATATATATATATATATATATATATATACACACACACACACACACACACACACACAAACATATACATAAAATAAGGGGGATGATGGGTAGATGCTGCCACTGAGGCGGTATGAAATTCGAACATCTACTGTTAGAACTAAATAGGACTTGCGCAACTGTACTATGTTCATCACTCAAACTGTCTCACTTGCATCAGGGTAGACTCCCAAAGCTTACCCTACCTAGGATAAGTAACAATAAGGATCCACAAGCCTCTGGAGAATGGTCCTTGCAAAGCCTGCTTTGGAACTTGAGAAAGAATCAAGTGTGTAGCACTTTGTAAAGGTATGAACACAGGACCAGGCTGCATAAAATTATAAAGTTGATTATGAGGATATGCAACAGTAGAAATATGCTACTAGTCGGGTAAAGGTCGTTAAATGTACGAAAAATGGATAAGAAAAAATAAACCGCCGATGACTACCACGGCTCTATAACAAACACAAAGCATATGATATTTATTAAATGTCAAAATAATAAAAATAACAGAAGATAACACTGGATAAAAGGTTAGAGCTTTCACAGCTTATAGCTGCTTCATCAAACCTAAAAAAAAAAAAAACACAAAAATCAAGCTTAAAACACCTAAAGTATCTAATAACATTAAAAGCTTAAAATATGTGAAAAACAATTCATAAAACCAAAAAGTAAAGGGCAATAAAAATTGACCAATCAAGTTAATGAACCAAGCCTCTGCTAAGTATTGGTTTGAACGACACACGCCCATCTATTTATTTACATTTATTTAAACCTGGATATCTGTTTGTATTAACTATCCATTTTAGTTCTGCACATTCTGTTCTATTATTAATATCACCAGCTCTTTGATTTAACCTAACCACTTCCACAACAGCAAACTTGAAAATTTAATCCGAGCTGCATTCAGATACATGCCTAGCTAAGGTGTTAGTTAATTTACCCTTCCTAATATCTTCAACATGTTCTAAAATCCTTTCCTTTAAAGTCTGAATTATCTTACCTACATAATAGCAATCACAGCCAGAACAACAAGCATAATAAATAAAATTCCTTGTGCAGCAATCTGCATAAAAATTCAGCTCAACTTTAATATGAACGGCATTGACATAAATGCAGATAGTACTAAGAATAAATTCACAGGCTGAACATGTATGGCAAGAAAATGTCCCAAGTCCATCAGATATTAAAACTGACTTTGAATAATTCTCTTTACAACACAGATGCCATTTAAGGGAACACTTATTCTTAAAAGAAAACCTGGGGGTAGAAGCTACTACACTCGCTACTTCTTTAATGGCAGTGAGTACAGGCCAATATCTTGTGACAACAAATATTACTCGAAAAGGTAAAAGTCAATCAAAAATAAATTTCATTGTTAGGCTGTAAAACTCTTTCATTGTGATCAGCAAAATAAGGGTGAGCAGTAGTGCTTCGTAGAGAACGTACATGATCTAAAGTCTGAAGTATCTCAACTTCAGAGTAACCCCTGTTAGTGAAATCCCTAGCTGTCTGGATTACTGCTGCATTGGCAGCAGTGTCATCATCATGCAGGTGCATGGTCATGAAAAACTGCCCTCTCAAGACATTTCTGGACACATGTTGAGGGTGCATACTTGATTTGTACAAAAGGGTATTACACTTAAAAGGTTTCTTAAGGATTTCAGCACTGCTACCTTTTAACTCATTCATTTGGTCAGAAACATCTAAAAAAATTCACAGCAGAATGGGAAAACTGATAACTGAACTTAAGAAAGGCAGTAGTGGTATGAAGATATTCAATATAATCAAGCAGGTGATCTTCATTCCCTCTCCACACCATAAAAGGATCATCAATAACATGTCTGTAATAAAAAGAAGTTATGTTCTTACCAGAATGTTCCATCTGTGTTGTTCATCTTCATTCACTCATTACTGATGGGTATCAGGTCCATCCTCGGAACAGAGTTGGCCATTATAACAAGCTTGTGCCAGCCAAAAACTCTTGAGCTAAGCTTACCCATAGTGCCCCTCTCTCTATCAACTCAGATCAAGTTTTACAGGAAGGAAGAAAGCAGAGGCTTTGTCTGAGCAAATTCCCTATCACAAGGCTTGAACCAAATCCGAACCTCCAGGAGTCTTTCAGATGGGGTAGGAGGGTGGGATGTAATGAATGAATGAAGATGAACAACACACAGATGGAACATTATGGTAAGAACATAACTTCTTTATCTGATGTTGTTCATCTTCATTCATTCATTACTGATGGGACAGAGTCCCTAGCTACTTCATCTCCTGAGAGGCCCTATGGAAGGATATTCCTGAGCACCATTGAGCCAAAGGATGCTCTTCCCCCTGGAGACCAAGTCCAATTTGTAATGAGTGATAAAGGTATGAGGAGTAGCTCATGTTGTTGCTGCACAAATGTCATCCATGGAAGCTCTTGAATGGAAGGCAAAAGATGTTGCCACTGATCTGGTTGTATGCACTTTGACCTTAGTTGCATAGAAGGACTTTGTTTCGTTGGTAGGCAAAGGAAATACAATCTCTCAGCCACTTAGCTAAAGTTACTTTAGAAACAAATTTTTTCCCAGTTTTGGTCTTGAAAAGGGTACAAATAATTGGTCAGATTTTCTTAGTGATTTAGTCCTGTCCAGGTAGAAACATAATTCTCTATGCACATCCAGCAAATGCAGGCAGTATTCTCCTTTATTAGAAAACTTGGGGAAGAAAACTGGTAGGCCAATTGTTTAATAGTCAAATCCAAAATAACTGAGCAAGGAGGAGGGATTAATCCAGAGTAATACTCTGTCTTTATGGAAAACCATTGTAAGGACATTTTATGCACAAAGATATTCACCTTACTGAGGTAATTGCTACCAAGAATAGAGTTTTCCAGGATAAAAATGTTATATCACAAGTGGCAGTGGGCTCAAAAGGTGGATGAGTCAAGGACTGAACAACTAATGTCAAATTCCAAGGTTGGATTGGCTCTTTGATGGGTGGTCTAATGTGTGCGACACCTTTCAAAAATGTTTTACAGAGACGGTGAGATATCAAGGACGAGTCCTGGAAGCCATTGTCGAAGTTTGAGATAGCCGCCAGGTGTACTCGAATAGTGAAAGCTGCCACTCTCGAATGGAGGAGATTTGATAAATAGTCCAGTACAGAACTCACTGAAGCAGAGAAAGGGTCAAGTCATTTTTCTGTGACCAAATTATGAATCTTCTCCATTTGCTAAGACAAAGTTTCCTGGAGGATGGTTTGTGGGAAGCCAGAAGAATGTTTCGTACAGGGGAGGATACATTATTCTGCCTGGCAATTACTGGAAGTAGAGAACCAAGCTGTTAGCTTGAGACTTGATTTGTTCGGATGGATCAACCCTTGCGGATGCGACAGCAATTTCAGAGTTGGATCCAGAATCCACAGTCGGTGGAGTAGATGAGGCCAAAGGAAGGGGAATCAAACTTGTCAGGGCCAATAGGGTGCAATGAGGATTACTCTGCTTCTCAACCAAAAAGCTTTCTTTAGGAATTGCAGAATCAGAGGAAGATGGGGAAAGGCATAAAGTGCCATGGGCCAGTCGTGTATTAGACCATCCTTTGGGGACTCCCCCTGAGGGGGGATTAGGGCAAAGTAGCTGCTGCATTTTTGGTTTGTGGAGGACGCAAATAGATCGCAGTAAGGCTAGCCCCAGTGACTGAAGATCTTCACTGCTATAACAGGGTTGTGACCACTTGCGAGGCAGGAGAACACATCTGCTCAGTTTGTCTGCAATTACGTTGGAATCCCCGGGAATGTGCATGGCTATCTGAAAGCAGTTGGAAGGTATCACCCATTGCCAAACTCTCGTGGCTTCTCGACACAACAGGTAGGTTTTGGTTTCCCCTTGTTTGCTGATATACCAGACTACACACATGTTGTCTGACTGGATAGCAATTTCCCTGATGAGAGGACACATTGGAATGCTTGCTACGCTAGAATCACTGCACTCAGTTCTAGAACACTGATATGCAGGTTGGCCTCCACAGGGGACCAAGTACCTTGGACTGCCGTTACCTGGAAATGCCCCCCCATCCCATCAGGGAAGCGTCCGTGGTCACTATGACCTTGGGCTGAGAGGGGGAGAAGGGATGACTCCATAGGTCTTTCTCTGGCTTCATCCACCAAATTAAGTCTCGTTTGCATCAATTTATTAAGCGGATCTGAAAGGACATAGGGTGAGTTAGCAGGGACCACTGTGCTGCTAGGAGCCACTGTAGGAGTCTCATGAGTAGTCTTGCTAGGGGAACTATAGTAATTGATGCTGCCATTTATCCTAGTAGCTGAAGGACTGCACGAGCTGAAACCTCGTCCTGAGAGAGTATCAACTGGAGTTGAGACTTTAATCTTTGCAACCTGTGAAGTGGGAGGGTGACTAGGCAATACTGAGTGTCAAAAGCTGTCCCTATGAATTCCAGATTTTGAGTAGGAGTCAATTTGGACTTTTCTTCATTTATTGAGATTCCTAAGGGTCTTGCTAGCTTTAGAGTGTAATGTAAGGCTGAAAGCAGCAGACGCTTGGTGGGGGCAGTAAGGAGCCAATCATCTAAATATGGAAACAAGAGGAAGCTTTGCAGTCTGAAGTGGGCTGTTACCACTGCCATGCATTTGGTGAACTCCTTGGGGGCCATAGAGAGACCAAAGGGCAGTGCTTGAAATTGGTATTGAGTGCGGCCAAGCCAGAAGTGGAGGAATCTCCTGGAGCATTTATCCATTTTTTATGTGATAATATGCATCCTGGAGATCTATCAAGCATATCCAGTTGTCTTTCTCCAGAAACGGAAGGATAGACTGAACCGTGACCACCCGGAATTTTGTCTGTCTGACAAACTTGTTTAGGATGCTGAGGTACAAAATTGGCCTCCAGTCCCCTGCCTTTTTGGCACTAAAAAGAATCTAGAGTAAAATCCGGATTTTATCTGGTCTGATGGGACTGTTTGGATGACTCCTTTTAGAAGCAGCTTTTGTATTTCCTGAGCTGCTGCCTCCTTTTGACTGGGTGACACATCGGGAGTTTGCCTTTGTGGCTTCGGGAAAGAATCGAAAGGAATGTGATAACCTCGGGTAATTATCGTCTGCACCCAAGAGTCTGTCATTATGGATTGCCAGGCAAGGTGGTGCAGAGAAAATTGTCCCCCAACTGCTTCCAGAGGTAAGCAATCGGGCCACTCTTCAGGAGCGCTGATATGGCTTGTCCAGAGAAAGAGTCTCTAGATCACTGATTACGTGGATCCACACTGCCTCTAGAGGGTTGTCTTCCTGATGAGTTCCCCCTTCTATCCCGGGGGGAAAACTCGCCACATGTGTTGCAGAAAGGACCCTGGGCTTTCCTGTACCACATCTTTCCACTCCTCTGATTCCAAGAGAAGGATCGTTGGGGAGTGAAAAAACTCATGCCCATGGCAGACAGGGTCTTGCTGTCCTTTTCGCACCTGGCTACTGTGTCTTTTACCTTTGGGCCAAAAAGAGAGGAAGTTTCAACAGGAGCGTTGAGAAAGGAAGACTTAAAAGGGTCCATAAAGTCACAAAGGCACATCCAGGCATAATGTCTCATGACAATGCCTGCACACACTGCTCTAGCCACTCCTTCCGTAATATGAGAAATCAACCGCAAGGATGAATTAGATATGGACTCCAGGGTGGCAAGCTGCGAGGAACTTTGTCATGTACCTCATTAGATACTGCTCCTGCTATTGTTCCGAGAGTTCCATGATCAATTCTCTCTAGAGACGGGTAAAATGTGCCAAGTAATTCAAAGACCGAATGGCAAAGGTTGATTAAGCATACACCCACTTTCCTAATCTGTCCATCACCCAAGGCTCCCTGTTTGGAGGGTGGACAGTAGGACTCTCCCTGGTGAGTTCTTAGTGGCTGCCGCCACCACCACAGAGTCTACTGCTAAGCCTTTGAACCAATGTGGGTAATGCTCTGGAGGGTAAAGATTTTGTCTAGTCTCCGGGGGATAGGCTCAATGGTGTCAGGATTCTTCCAGGCATGCTGCACAATGAGCTGAACTAGATCATCTGCAGGTGGGGTCACCCAGGAAGTAGAGCGTCGAGCACAGAAAGCCTGCAAGAATACAGACTCCTCAGAGGAAGGGTTGGTGAGCTTCCAGTCTCCCTGTTGCTTTAAAATTTCTAGTACATCTCCAGAGGAGACATCCCTCAGGGGGTGACCATGGGGACCCTTCCCCCTCATTGTAATCTGTATATTCCATAAGGGATTCCTCAAGGGAATCCACGTGCTTCCTCTTGCATGATCTTTTACAGGGTACTTCCTCAGCAGCGGCATCTGAAGAGGACTCTGAATAGTGGATGCCCTGTAGTAGGATATCTTGAAGTTCCCGTGCACAATGTCCTAGAGTAGTGGACTGTGTCAGCTGCTGTTGAGAGGATATGTATATGTGGCATTCCAGCACCAAAGGAACCAGCTGTGAGTCTGCTGAGGCAAGTGCCCTCTCCATCACCTGGAAAGCAGGCCCACCTGAAGAGGGATGGAAGCCTGAAACCGAGAAAGACAACCTCGGAACTGGGGCACACCCAGCTCTGAGGAGCCGCGAGAGGACTTGGTGCTGTCAAACCAACCAGAATCATAGTAGACGGCACCATAGAAAAAAACAGGTGCCACAATAGGAGTCACTGTGCCAACAGACCAGTCATGATCCCGAGGATGGGACGACTCCGATTGAGTCGCGGACCATAGGGTAGGCTCCGGAGCCATGGTAAGACATACCAGTGGAAATGAAGAAGCTGGACCCCGGATAGGCATTGGTGTCAAGGGCTCCCATACTTGCAAGGAGATCGAAGGAGGAACATATGTCGGAGTCTGTGGAGAAAATTCCTCGGCTCTGGGTGGGAGGGAGGATTTAGAAGGAGTTGGAATTCCTCTGGCTGCCAGCAGCTGATCCACATGTCTCACTACGTCGAGTTCAGAAAGGCTCCTGGAAGAGTAGGTTGACATCCCCGATGGAGAATCAGGGCGTTCAAGAAATGGACTTAATTGTTGTCTGAAAAAGGGATCTACTGACAGGGAGTATGAAGGCAAGATTTCATCCTTTGGCACCGTGGTCAAAGGACCAGTAGGTTGCGTGGGGGGGGGGGTAATGACCTGAACTGGGGAGACTATTTTTGGAGCTGACAGGGGCATTGGTACCGTAGAAGTCTTGGATGGTTCCGTAATAGAGGCCAACACCATAGAAGGGGTTTGAGGCCCCAATGCCAAAATTGTAGAAGTCAATTTAGAATGGTTTGCCTTTGGTTCTGTGGGGGACTTAACAGACTTAGTCTCACTGGTATGAGGAGAGGAAGGTACAGATTGACTCCTCATGTTCCTTTTAAGGAGGGGTTAAGCCCTCTGCCTCAGATAAAGCCTCCATGAAAGGCGTTTTCAAGATTCCTTTAAGTATCAATTTATTCTTTCTCTCAGCCAAAGTGCAGGCACTAAAGCCCTTACATACGTCGTACGAGGGTTGAACTTTGAAATGTGGTACCTCGAGACAACACAGGACAGATGTCCATCAGAATTTGGCAGTTTCCTGCCACACTGATTGTATTGTTAAAGCTAGTTTTCCCCTTCTCATCAGCCATATCAATAATTCAAGTAACAAATCACAACAGTAATAAAGGAAAGGCCCAGTCAGTAAATGAAGCAGAGGCACACCCATGACACAGACAGTCAAGAAAAGGAAGGACTGATTTTTTTTTTTTTTTTTTTTTTTTTTAAGTACCAACAATGGTAATAAAGAATACCCAACTGGGTAAAACGTAAAAAAAAAAAAAAGGAGGTTTGGGGGGGATACCAGCAATGGTATTAGAGATTACTACAGAGGTATGGGAGGCCTGTACCACCAATGGTATGAAGAAATACCAACATTTTGGTAAAGAAACAGGAAAAATTACTCAAATAGTAAAGGTTAGCAAACTATGAATGACAACTATAAAAAGGGAAAAATCCCAAAGGTAGAAAAAACTTTTAAAGTTGAAATATATATCTAAACTACTTAGCTTGAGAGCTGGCCTGATGCGTCTTAATACTCTATGTGGCAAATGAGACCTCAGGGATGACAGAGAGAGGGGCACTATGGTTAAGCTTAGCTTGAGAGTTTTTTGACTGGCACGAGCTTGTTATAACAGCCGACTCGGTTCAAAGGATGGAACTGATACCCATCAGTAATGAATTTATTTATTTTACATTTGTTTACCAGGAAAGTCCGACTGGATATGGGTCCTTTTTCAGGGGAGGTCTGGAGAGAAAAGCTCCTAATACAGCTTGTAACTTTTCATCTGTCAGTTATGTTTACATCAGTAATTTTAAATACATAGTTACAGTAAACAGTAGCTTAATAATCATTAACATTGTCACAGGTAGATATGTTTACATAAAGTAGATAATTTCTGACAAGCAATTTATATATGTGTTTTAAAATTGTGAAAAATTATATATTTATTATACCAAGCAGCTTTCAGGACCTCAAAGCTAAGGATATAATAGAGGTTAATATAAAAGGAGATGTGAGGGGTTAATGAGAGTAACAGAGAGAGAGAAAGTGGGTACATTAGTGGGGGAGTAAAGTGCTGAGAGAAAGGGAGGGTAGTGAGCAGGAGGAAGTATAAAGACTAACCAGGGTTGTCACATTTGCAGAGTCAGGTTGCAGTAGGTGGATTTTAAGGCTAAGGGTGTAATACAGGTTGGCATAGGAGGGTGGGATATGGGGTTAGTAAGAGTTGGATAGAGAAGGGATGGAGGTGCATTAGTGAGAGTAACAAAATAATAAGAAAGAGTGGATTGGTGATAAGAGCAGTAGGATATACAAGACATTAGTCACTGTTGTCACATTTACAGAGCCATGATTGCTGTAGGTGGGATTTTAAGGTATTTTTGAAGCAGGCAATAGAAGTTGTAGCTTAGATATTATGGGGAAGGTTATTCCAATGTTTGGCAATAGTGCTGCTATATAGGGATGTACCTGCGGAATTATTGGCTTTGGTCACATTTAGCAGGATTTTTTGATTGGATCATAAGACTCTAGTTCTGGTGCTTGGGTGTAGTATGTTTTGTGGAGCAGAGTTTTTTTCAGGAAAGTGAATAAGTTTGTGGGTTAGAATAAGTTGATTGTAAAGAATGAGGTAGGGAAGTTCCAGCCAGTTGAGTGTTTTGGGGAGGGGGTGCAGTGGTGTAATCTGTGAGGGGTAGTGGCTGCGAATTTGGCAATTTTATTACAACATGATTGCACCTTGGAAAGGTCAGATTTTCTGAGACTAGTAAAGATTAGTGAGGCGTATAAAAGAGTGGAGATGAGATGGGTACATGCAGTAGTGGCTCTGGTGGAAGACGTTAGGAATTGTTTGTTTCTGTATAACATGGCAAGCTTTTTGTGTACTTTCTTTATGGTATTTGATATGTGTATGTCAAATTTCATGCTGCTGTCGATTACAACACCTAGCAGTTTGGTTACATTGACAGGTGATATGATGTTATTACTGGAGGCAATGTTAAATGTAATGTAATGTTGTGAGTAGTATGTTGTGTGGGAGGAAAGACAAGAAGCTGAGTTTTATTGGGATTTAATACGTGTTGTGATTCGGAGAGATATCTTTCAACAGATAGAAAGGAGGATTGTGTTTGTTGTAGTAGTGCCTGTGGAGAGGAGGAAGCACAAATTAGTGTGGAGTCATCTGCATACTGGATAACAGAAGCAGGAAGTGTGGCAGTATGAAGGTTATTGGTGAAAACAGTAAAGAGCAGTGGTCCAAGAATGGAAGCTTGTGGGACTCCTACTAAGACTGGAAGTAAAGGGGAGAGCTTCTGGTGCCATCTGACTGCCTGCTGTCTGCCTGTTAGGTAATTTCTGAACCAGGAAATGGTGGTTGAGCTTAGATTTAATTCTGAGAGTTTGTTGATGAGTTTATCATGATTAACCATGTCAAAGGCCTTGGAGAAGTCCAAGAATACAGCTGAGACATAACTTCCATTGTTCCTGTGGTTGTTGACCGTTTGTGTGAAAGACATAAGGGCTGTGGTAGTGCTATATGATGGCCTAAAACTATGCTGTGTATTTGCGAGTAGATTATAAGAGTTTAGGAATGTCATGATTTGAGTGTGTACACACCTTTCTAGGATTTTAGAGTGGGGGGAAGAGTATGGCGTTTGGTCAATAGTTGGTTAGTTCTTAGGAGCAACCTCCATTGTGGAGTGGAGTAATGTAGGAAATTTTCCAAAAGTGGGGGACTAGGTTTTCAGTTATAGGGCAATTAATGAGAATAGTTACAGGATATGCAATAGCATTAGCTGAAATATTTAAGAATTCAGCAGGTAGTCTATCTGCGAAGAGAGATGTGGGTTTTAGTTTATTAAGTAGTTTTTTAATAGTGGAGATAGGGAGAGATTGCAGTGAGAAGCACAATTCAGTAGTATTATTGTTGGGTGATCTGGTAGATGTCACAGGCTTTTGGGAGTTGGCTAGAGCTAAGATGGAATTGGTAAAGAACCTATTGAACTGAGTTTCTACGCTAGTTAAGGTATCATTGGTTGCAGATATAGGGGTCCCAGCCTTACCTGGATGGAATACTTTGTTGATGGTTGCCCAAATTTTTTTTGGATTGTTTTGATATCTATTTTGTATATTGTGGTAATAGTTTGTTTTGTCTCCTTTAATCATTTTCTTTGCTTTATTTCTAAGCTCAAGATATTTCTGTTTGTCAGTAGAGGTACCGGTTTTCTTCCAGTTTACCCATGCATTGTCTCAGTTATGTAGTAAAAATCTAGTCTCTTTAGATAACCGGGGGGCATAGTTAGCTTTAATTCTCATGGTCCTGGGGGTGCATGGTGGTCTAATATGGTGAGGAAAGTTGTGTTAAAGTAGAATACAGCATAATTTAGATTAAGCATTTTCAAGGGGTACCAGTTACAATTTGTTAGAATGGCAATAAAATTGTTGGGAGTAAAGGATTTTTTACTACGCATTTCCTGATAGGTAGTGGCTTTTGATAGACTGGCTTGACATCTGACTAAGTAGGTTGGTAAGTGGTTGCTCAAACTGTCTGGGAGGCAGCCTGAGTTACTACTAATTTTATGTGATCTGTTTGACAATATCAGATATTGTCACTGAATGGATTACTAATATATACATTATCAGATTTCCATTGTGCCAGCACAATGTTGGCATATAAATTAGTGCAAACAGTACCCATTGCAGCTCCCATCTTTTGTAGAAAAAATGTATCATGAAAAAATTATTTTCAAGAATTAACTCGAGCAAAGTGCAAATAAAAAAAATACTTTGCAGTTAGACATAGACCCATGTAAAGTCAAAAAGGTCCTGATATACTCAAATCCTACATCAACAGGAATGACGGTAAAGAGAGAGGTAATGTCCATCATAACAAGAAATAACTCAGATCTGTCATCCAAACTCCTATACCAGGTGAACAAGCCCTGTAAAAAAGACTTATCCTTCAAAACACTGGGTACAGTATCTAGAACAGGCAATAACATTTTCTCAATAAATGTTGAGAGAGGTTCAGTGGCCCATCCTCTGCTTGAAACAATTGGGCACATTGGTGGATCTCTACTATCTTTATGCACCTCCAGCAACCCATAAACAGATGGAATCAAAGGGTGCTCAACACAAAAATAATCATACAGCTCTAGATTGATAATACCAGCCATTAAGAGGTTGTATAAATAAAATTCAACCTTCAAGCCATCTACTTAAAATGTATGTATAGGCACATAAGTCATTCTATCTGATAACTGCTCACTCATTTTAGATAAGTAAAGCTCCCTGTCCATGATAACAATCTCACCCCTTTATCGGCAGGTCTAATCTCAATAGATACATAATCACATAACTCTTTGAGGGTAGACTGCTCACCTAATGTAAGATTGAAGAAAGAAATGTTAGAATGATCCTGCATGGATGCTTAGGAGGATATATCAGGGATTGGAGGTGAAAATTAAAGTGGGTGGGGACCTCTCTGATAATCTCTGCTTGAGCAGAGGAACCAGCAGTGGTGTCCTCTCTCCCCTTTGTTATTTGTACTATATTTTGAACCATTGGCAAAGACAATAAGGGACTCAGAAATACAAGGATATAATTGGTATGGTAGTCAAGAAAAGCTGGCTCTGTTTGCAGATTATTTTATACCTGAAAAAAAGGGACATTACATTGCTGTGGAACATACTGAGACCATTTCAAATCTTTTCAGGATACAAAATGAATGAACCTAAAACAAAGGCAATAGTGGTAAATTATGTACCCACATACGAATTGGTTCAGCAATATCCATATTTATGGGAACATGATAAAATGAAGCATTTAGGAGTACGGATGAAAAATTATTCTGGTGTGGCAACTAAGGATATATGGGAAGAGACTAAACAAAAGATAATATAAAACCTGAGAAAATGGAAGCTCTGTTAAATGGATATTGATAGTAAAATACAAGCAGTAAACATGTTCTTAGTCCTTTTAGTCTTATACACAGGGCAGGCATATTTTTAGCAACCAAAGGAGAAGTTTTGGATAGCAATTAATAAAGGGCTGAAGGATTTTATCTGGGAGGGGAAGGCGGCAAGAGTGGGATAAGCTCGTTCTTCCAATAGAACAGGGTGGATTGGGGTTACCCGATTTGAAGGGGTATTTCAGAGCAACACAGTTAAGGCTCTTATACATAAGCACAAGCAGAAAACTATAATTCAACGTGGAAAGAGATGATGATAAAACGGGGAAAGCTCAAGATACAAGAAAAAAACTGGGATTTTGGATGCAGACCTTTAAGGAGGAAAACAATAATCATACAGAATATTATTATTGATCGCTAAAATTGCTACATCAGTGACTATAGTGTCTTATCTTCAGAGAGAGACAAAGTCATAAAATACCAGCACTTGCAGGCAGAAATGCGGGCAGTGTGGAAGAAGGACACACAGCAGTTCTAATAGTAGTAGGAGAAACGGGTCTTATACAAAGATTTTACAATCATATTAGACATGTTACCGAGACATGTATGATTGTTGTACGAACTGCAGAAGGAATCATTACTGGGCACGTTGCGGGTGCTGCAAAGAGCACTTCTGGCTAACATCAAAGATTAAAACAATACTAATCTCATGAACTTTAATCATACTTTGAATTAGGAATGGGGTCCATTCCAGTCATGGTATTAGAAACCCAAATGACATGGAGAAATTAAAAAAAATATTATATTCATAAAGTAGCAGAAAGTACTCCAAGAACTAGGCGAACATAAGAATTGAGAAAGGAGATTCTGCTGATAGGGATGACTGCAATTAAGGATACAGACACAATAGGCAAGAAGGGGCTGGAATTTATTGGAGAAAACTAACAAAGTAACTAAGAGACTCGGAGCAAAGAACTAGAGAAGGTAAGGTAATAGAATGGGAAGATGCCAAGAACGTATTTTGACTGCAGGTTAGAGATTGCCTTCCCTATCAAGGATTCATATCAGAGTATAGGTGAAGAGAAAGAGGGGCTCCTAATTGAAAGACCAGCACTGGTAGAGTTCTTAGTAGAATCTAGAACAGAAGTTGAGGTTAAGCAACGAATAATTAGTAGACCATAAAAATATTGCATGATAACTATAAGAATCAAATCAGAGGAGGTTAGAAAGAATTGGGAAGAGACTGAATAAGCAATTCACCAAGAATCAGTCGGGGATATATGTGTGTCTCCAAAAAAATGCAACAAATTCCAGGAGATTTAGGATCTTTACTTGGAAGTGTTTACATAGGTATTTTAATACCCCATGTAGACTTCAAAGAATTTTTCCTAAGGTAGACAGCAAATATTGGAGGTGTGATGTGGAAGAAATAGGTAACTGGGAACATATTTTTTGGGAGTGTAATGAGTTGACAGACTTTAAAGATTCCCTGCAGACAACTCTGTCAGAGATTCTGGGTGAGCAAACTGGTATAACTAGGGAAATGAAATTCTGAGCCATAATACAGAATCAGAATTGCCTAGACATAGTAAGGTCTTGCTGAGTCTAATTATGGTGGCTACCAAAAAAGCAATTACCAGAAAATGGAAATCAAAGTCTAAACCAACTTTACTAGAAGTATTGAAGATAGTAACATAGATAAAAAAACTGCAACTGGGATCTTTAGAAAAGGGTTGGAGCAAATAACATAGGAAAAAATGGGAAGTGTGGGATCAATACATGCAGAGGAGGAACAAAGTTTAAAAGAAGGCATGGATTTGAATCAGCTATGTAATGGCTGACTGATAATGACAGGATATACTATAAATTATGTATAATGTTTACAGCTACAGTTTTGTCAGCATGGTTTGTAATGTATAATGTTTGCAACTGAGATTGTGACGGTATGGTTTACTTTCATTTGTATAAATGTAAGACTGCCTATGTCATACATGATCATTTAATAAAGATGTGTCTTGTTTAAAAAAAAGCTTATAGTGCTTTGTAAAATTAGATACAGAGGACCAAGTTGGATCTTCTAGAATACAGCCCTCTCCAAAGAGCCAAAGTTGAATCCAAGGCCTTGGTAGAGTGGGCCTTGACCCCATCTGGAATAGTTTTGTTCTGGTGGGTGTAACAAAAGGTAATAGCCTTAGGCAAATATTTGAAAATACTCTTTTTTTGACACAGGTTGTTGCTTCTTATCTTCATAAGACATTAACAACTGAGCTGAAGATCTGAAAGATTAAGTTATGTCAAGATAGTACCTTAGTTGCCTGTTGACATCCAAGGTATGGAGTATCCTCTCTCTCTCATTTTTAATTTCAGGCAAGAAAAAGGGAGATGGATTACTTGGCTTAAAGTAAACTCTGATACCACTTTAGGAATAAAATAATCCCCGTCTTTGTGGAAAATGATATAGGAATGACTCTCAATAAGAGCTTGCAATTCAGATACCCATTTTGCAGATGTCAGAGCAATCAGTAAAACTGTTTTCCATATTAAGAACCTCAAGTCAGCCAGGTTAATTAGTTTAAAAGGAGCATTAGAATCTCTAACACTAAATGAAGATCCCAAGAAAGGGCCACCAGTTTTCTTGGAGGCTTCTTATGCAAACTCCTTTTCAAAAACATTTTGACATAAGACTGCATTGAAAGAGGATCTCTTTCAGCAGACATGCTGAAATGGCCGATAAATGGACCTTGATAGAGGGCGAGTAAGAAAGACCATAGGACAGTAACTCAAACAAATATTGCAAAACCAGAGAACAACTAGCCCTGAATGGGCGATGATTATGTTGTTGGTACCAATCAGAAAACCTTTTCCATTTACTAACATATGATATACTACTATAGCAGGCTTTCTTACCACCATTAGTACCTGCTGCATGGCCTCAGTAAGCAGGAGCCAAAAGACAAATAAGATCCCATCATCCAGCCAGTCAAATGAAGATGACTGGGATGGGGTGTATCAAATACCCCTGTTCTTGTGTGAACAGATCTAGTCTGTGAGAAAGCTTGTGGTAATCACCCCTGGCCTTTTCTAAAATAAGGGAGAACCATGGCTGCCTGGCTAGAATGCAGTCACCACAATGATGTTGGGGGAATTCCTTCTAGATCTTCAAAAGTACTGTGGATATTAGCGGAAAGGTTGGAAAAGCATGCAGTTAACATTCCTGTCCAAGGAAATTAAAATAAAAGGCATCCCTCTTCCAGACATTCTTGCATGGAGTCCGGGAGCATAATTTTACCAGCTGACTGTTCTGAGAGGAGGCAAACAGGTCTACTTGAGGAACACCCCAACAGGTGGACCAAATATTAGAAGACCATCTGATCTAGTTTCCATTCATGAGGGTCTGTCCTTGTCCTACTCATCTTGTCTGCCACACAATTTTGCTCTGATGGAACATTATTACTTGTTATGCTAATCCCAATTTTTGTGGAAATATGGATGTGTTGGAACCAAATACTGTGTTTTTGGGTAATGCAAAATGTAATAACAGCATGCAATTTTTGAAAGAAGCTTATAGGAATAAAGTTTTTATTTCTTATAGAAAAGTTGATGTGATGCTCAATGATTTTATCTAGGATTACAATCTCCTCCCTAATATAATGTATTTTTTGCATGTCAAGAAACCTATTGTAATAGTAATATTTGGGATCCCCAAGATGCACAAGGATGAGTTAAATCCACCACTAAGACCTACTGTGATTACCGGGGGATCTAAAACAGAATCCTTAGCAAAGTTTTTGGATTTGAAGTTTTTTTTGTTTTTTTGTTTTTTTTAACAATAAAAGGCATGTCTTAAGGAATTCTTAGCATTGCCTTAAGATCTTAGCTGAAGAGACTTATAGTGACAATGTATGTCTAGTCACTGTTGATGTAAAAGATCTTTTTTTAGTTATTCCCCATCAGCTGGAGCTTGATTAGTTCCATGAAACTATTGTCTTGGGAACTCTTTCTCTAATGATGATAAATTATTGGTGAATTAATGGATATTGCATTGATGCACAATTCTGTGTTTTTTTGACAGGGAATATTTTAAGCAGATGAGGGGTGTGGCTATGGGGGCAGTCTCCTGTTTTTATAAATACTATATGGTATTGGGAGCATATTAACATTAATGGTCCTTTTTGGGAATCTATAGCTATTTGTTTATTTATTTATTTATTTTACATTTGTTGACCTTGAGTGTCCGGCTGAGATATTGCCCTTTTTCAGCAGTGGCCCGGGGAGAGAAGCTCCAAAGATATACAATGCAATAAAGACAGCAATACAGATACATTTTAATAAAAATAGCAACAGAGAATTTTGGTAGTTAAAATACGTATGTTGCATACATGTATATTGTTGACAGATAAAACAGTACTATAAACAAAAAGGAGAGTGTTAAACAAGTAGAATAAGTTGTATGTTTTGGTTTAAAACGAGAGTTGAGTAAATATAAGGTTTTGTATGCAGAGTAGCAGAAACTTAAAAAGCTACATAAGAATTTCAGGGAACAGAGTATATATAGAAGAAGCTTTGGTGGTTCCATAGGAAGCATAGGATGAAGTAGTTTAATGGTAAGTTTTAGTAAGTTAGTTTGACTGGTACTATAAAAGGTAGGTAATAATCAGGGAGGGAGAGTACAATGGTAGGACCAGTGTTTTTTAAAGCTTTTTTTTTTTTTTTTTTTTTTAGTGGTTTGAAGTTTCTTGATGACGTGCTTCATTTCTAGAGAAGATGTGAGAGAGTTTGTGAATGTTTTTAGAACACATTACTGGAACAAGTGATATTTTAAGGTTTAGTCACCAGTGTGATTTGACTTCCATTAATAATATGGATATAAACATTAGGAAGAATGCTGGTACAATGAAACATTGAGTCTAATATTTATAGAAAGCCCACTTTTTCTAATCCACTTTTGTACTACTTCAGTGACCACCCCATTTTGCAGAAGAAAAGTTTGGTTAAGGGGCAGTCTGTACATTTATTCTGTCTTGGGTATGATGACGATGATGAATTTCTTTCCAAAGCCAATAAACTGGCTGAATTACTTGTTGAGAGGGCATACCCTAGGTCATTGGTCAATGACTTAAAAAATGATGATTGCTGGAACTAAGCATCCCTCTATCTTGTGTGCGGGGGAATTGCGTCTAACCAAAATGGTAAGGAGGGTATTGCTCTTGACAGTGAGAGATTTCAGTAAGCAATAAATATTCCCTACAGTCATCAGAGTTTCAGCATGACAAATTATTGTTAAGAACTCGAAACTGGTCTTTGATTCTATTTATTTTATTCTCAGTTTAGGGGCATTACCTACTTTCATGTACAAAAAGGGGCAAAATATTAAAATTTAATTTAGAGTCGTGCTGTCAACAGCAATAGATATGGGATGGTGAAATGTGGAGCAAATATTGTTGTTTAACTTATGACGGGTCTTCTAATAATGTATTGTCTTTTCCAAGGTGTTCTAGGAATTACAGCAAATTTAATTGTAATGATACTAGTAACATCCATGTTGCTCTTTTTTTTTACTTGTCCTGCTTTTTCTGTCAGTAAGAGCCGAATATATGAACACTGTTACACAAACAGGAAATGTGACCAAAGTAATGCTTCATACCGGCATTCTACACAATGTAGGAATATTAGCACATTTTTGTTTTATATTTTTGAAAAAGTGTTTTATTTGGAAGGAGTTGGACATTGGGAAGCAAAACTTGAATCTTGGGAGCTTTACTGGAAATTAACTTAAATGCTACCCAGCTCCCAGGTCTTAAATGACAAAACATGTTTGAGTAGTGTTTTGATGCTTAGGGACAGTAAGATTTAACTATGATATAGGAGTTTAATGTCATTTTATTTTATTTATAGAATTTTATACTTTGTTGTAATGTCCAAATATATTTTTATATATTATTATTTTGGAAACTGAAACATTGTCTTTATACATTTTTAAATTCCTACTTTTATGAATTAATGTAATTGGTTGTTTCTTTAACCTGTTTGGGTGGTTGTTGGTAAATGACTACTTTATGTAGCTCTATTTATTATGATGAAGTACATATTTAATTATAACGAATGAAAGTGCTCACGTTTTTATTAAATAGTGATTGCCTGTAATACCTAGCCTCTGGCATTTTTTTTTTATTTTACTGGCGCTGCAATGGTAAGAAAGTCATCTAAATTATGGAAACATGTGGATAACCTGTAGCATGCAAGAAGTTACAACTGGAGCTAGACTCTTTGTGAACACTCTTGGTGCTGTGAATAGTCCAAAGAGTAAGGCAGAGAACTGGCAATGAGATCCAAACCCACAAAAGCTTAAGAAACACTTGATGTTGAAATGAATAGGGATGTGATGGTAAGCATCTTTTAAATCCAGTATTACCTGGAAATTTCAATCAGAAAGAAGAGATAACAGGTTGTGATGTGACATCATTTTCAATCTGGGTACTAATCACAAACAGGTTTAATAAAGAAAGATCCAGAACTGGTCTCCAAGCATTTTCACTTTCTTTGGCACTAATCTCATCCTTGAATAAAAATCTTTCCCCACCTTGGAAGAAGGAACTGTTTCTATCACATCCTGGAAGAGCAAATGATGCAGTACAGGTAGAAATAAGACAATCTGGTCTGGTAGATTAGGAACACCTGCCTGAAAAGAAGGAATTTCCTCCCACTGCAATCTGCAACTTTGAAGAATGATCGTCAGAACTCATATATCTGAAACTGTTTCCAAAGACAAAAGTGAAAATTCAGACTTTCTGGAAGGGAAATTGGGCTGCTGGGGGGGTTCCCTTAAAAATTCATCCCAACCTGCTGGACTCTTCTTGGTTTTGGGAGATTCCAGAGTTCATTTTAGAACCCCCTAGCCAGTTCTGCTTAAACATTTGATTACATGCATTTTGTTTACACTGTTTTTTTTTTGCCAAAATTGGATGAAAACCCAAAGATTCCCCTATCAGCTTACCCCTTCCATTACACTTTTTGATAACATATGCAGCAGAGGGACAAAAAAACTAAATCTCTATCTAAACAAGAATTTAAAATCTCATTTTTATCATAATCTGGGAGATCCCAAGAACACAGCAAGGCAAACCTTGTCAAAACAGTACCAGAGGCCACAGCCCTGGAAGTACCACCGAGTTTCACTCACACTCACACACACTATGTAAACATTGAGTAGTAACTTGTACGTACACACACACACGAAACAATGAGTAGTGACTTGTACAATAGAAGTGTCTAAACTATTTAAAGCAGATTTTTTCCTCACAAGCATAAACGGCAAAGTATTCCTCATAATTTCACCATTAATCAGAACAAACAACTTCTGAAAAATCAAAGCTACAGAACCCTACACTTTTTTCCTCATACCTCTCAATCTTCCCATCCTAATAAGAAAAAGCAGGGTTGGAATTAACTAAATATTTAGCAGCAGTAGGATTAACTAAAGTTACAGCGGCTTGGTCAAGTTTCGAAAAAGTATCAAAAATTAAGATTTAGGGGCAACTAGCTAACTATCAGGACAAGTGAAGGCAGTAACACACACATCCTCCAAAGCTAACAAAACTGGAGGAATGGATGAAGGTTCCAGAAATTCCTTCTGGGAATATGGGTGGGAGGGTGGCATAATGGTAAAAGTGTTTACCTTGCAAACACAATATGCAAGATTTGATTCTCACATGGGATAATTGGCTAGGCTTAAAATGGCCCACAAGGGTGATTAGCCTAATACTAATCCAGGAACCATGAGAGACGAGGGTGAATATTTACATCTGCAACAAATGGAAAGGCCGCAGAAATACCTCACTAAAAGAATCACAGGCCTAAAGCAGATGCCCTATGCTGACCACCTTAAACAACTCCAGCTATACTCTGTCACATATCGTCTACTCAGAGGCGATCTCTGCTTAACATACAAGGCCATGTAAAACCCAGAGCTGTTGGACATGCTACACTTAAAGAAACCCCAATCCCTCAGAGCCACATGCTTCAGGGATCTAAACCTTCTCATCACAATAAACAAAAAGTACAGTTGTGTACCTACCATAAATGTAGATGTTCGAGTGTATTCACTGTTGCAGTAATTACACTTGGGTTATCCTGCTGGCAGGCTACCCGCAGTTGGCCTGAATTACAAAGTCCTGGTCCGGCGTCGGTTGCTGTCACCTCTTCCCTGACATCAGTGCACCATGGGTATTTAAGATGCAGCCGACGCCATTTTTTTTCAGTTTTTCTTGCCCCAGATGTCAGGTGCCCCCAAAAGGGTAGGCTAAAAATATTGCTTATAAAAAAAGCATGCACTAACATAAAAATTACCTTCATCTACAAGCAAATACACCACATAGGTTGTATAGAATAGAGAGGTACAGATAAGTCCCAGCAAAGAAAGGGGGATGGTGGGTGGGTAACCTGGACTGCAACAGTGAATACACTCTAACATCTACATTTATGGTAGGTACACAACTGTACTATGTTCATCGTGTTTCACTGTTGCAGTCATTACACTTGGGTTGAATCCCAAAGCTGAAGTTGGGTGGCTGGGTCTAAATAGAATTAGGAGTGGCTATGAGGCCCTGCAGAACTGCAGTGGCAAAGCCTGCTCTGGATTTAGAGTAAAGAGGTAAGTGGTGGTGCTTTGTAAAAGTGTGCACTGAAGTCCAAGTTGCAGCCTCCAAAATATCCTTGGTTGGTGGGTACTCCTCTGAGGAAGGCTGCTGAGGTGGCTGCTGTTCTGGTTGAATGTGGACTAATTTCCTTAGGCACTGATTTGCCATGTTGTGAATAACAGAAGCGAATACAATGACCTATCCATTTTGAAATAGTCTGCTTTGAGATAGCCTTTCCTTGTGATCCTGCAGCATATGCCACTAAAAGTTGCTCAGACTTTCTGAAAGCTTTAGTTTTGTCCAAGTATAAGCGTAGCTTTCTGTGTATAGCCAAAGAATGCAGACGTCTCTCCCCTTTATTCTGTGGGTTTGGATAAAAGGTAGGCAAATGAATGGTTTGATTAAGAGCCACACTGGACACTACTTTAGGCATAAATGTTGGGTTCGTCCTTAGAGAAACCCTGTCCAAATGGAAAATAATAAAATGTTCCACAGCCATTAATGCCTGTAACTCTGAGACTCTTATTGCTGAAGTTATTGCTAGGAGCAGAGCTGTTTTCCATGATAAGAATTTTATCACGGCTGTATTGGCTGGCTCAAAAGGAGGCAGTGTGAGCTTTTCCAAGACAAAATTGAGGTCCCATGTAGGTATCCGGTGCTCTCCTTGGAGGTCTTATGTTTTTGGCCCCTCTGAGGAACTGCCTTAGCAGTGGATGTGAAAAAATAGGTGGTTCCGTATTGTAATGAGCTGAAATGGCAGAGGCATGGATCTTAATTGATGAGAAGGATAGGCCTTTGTCCAGCATCTCAGTTAGGTATTGTAAAATCTGAGGAATATTTGGAACAAGCGTGTCAATTCCTTGTGCCTGGTTCCAAGCACAAAATCTCTTCCATTTTTCTGCATAAGATTTTCTGGTGCTGGGCCTCCTGGCCTCCAAAATAACATCCATAACTGCTTTGGAAACAAGTGTGCTCTGAGTAGCTATATTATTTGCCATGCAGCCAGCTTTAAGGTTCTGAGTTGGCTGTGCAGGATCTGATTGTTTTGTTGGGTCAGTAGATGAGGAATTTGAGGTAAAGTCCAGGCTAGGCCTTAAGACAAGCTCTTTAGGATTGGGTACCAGTGCTGGTGTGGCCAGTCTGGGGCAATCAGTATAATTTTTGGCTTCTCTTGTCTGACCTTTAGGAGTACCTTGGGGAGGAGAGGCAGTGGAGGAAAGGCATATACTGTACGGGTTTTCCAGCTGAATGATAGAGCATCCACCTTCCATGTTTGTTTGTGATAAGTCCTTGTGCAGAATCTTTGTAGTTGGCAGTTGTGAGGGGAGGCAAATAGATCTATGTCTGGGCATCCCCATTTCCTTGTTATCATGCTGAAGACTTGTGGATCCAGTTTCCACTCGTGAGGGTCCATGAGGCTTCTGCTTAGTTTGTCTGCCAGAGTGTTTGTCTTTCCTGGCAGGTGTACTTGAGAAGTCAATGCTGTGTTCCACACAGTCATGGCTTGTCTGCAGAGGGAGTAGGAATGTGTGCCCCCTTACTTATGCACCACATGACTGTAGTATTGTCCATCTTTATCAACAGTTGTCCTGGATGGAGTAGGTCCTTGAAGGCTGTCAGGGCATTCTGTACAGCTAGCATCTCTTTTTGGTTGATATGAAGATGCATTTGGCTTGTGGACCACATTGCCCTGAATACCTTTTCCTGCCATGTGGGCCCCCCAGGCATAATCCGATGCATCTGTTATTAGTGTCTGCCTGGCTGTGGGTAAAGTGAATGGCTGTCCCTTGTTGTGGTGACAGACCAGTGCCCACCATCGAAACTCCTGTTGCAGGCAGGGAATGAGTGCAATTAATGTTTCCAGGCTGTGGCAATGTTGAGTCCAAACACTTTTTAGATACCATTGTAGCTTCCTCATATACAGTCTTGCATATGGAATTAGCAGAATGCAGGATGCCATGAAGCCTAAAGCCTGCAGAATTTTTCTTGCAGGTAACTGGGTCTTTGTTGCCATCTTTTTGAAGTAAGAAGTCAGTTGCCTTTGTTTGTCTGGCGTGAGATAAGCCATCTGGGCAGTTGTATTTAAGCTTGCACCCAGGAATATTATCTCTTGAGAGGGTACTTGTTTTGATTTCTTTTCATTTACTGTATAACATAGGCAAATTAGTAATCTTTTTACAAACGCCAGATGCTTCAGTAGAATGTCCTTGCCCTCTGCTTGAATAAGGCAGTCATCCAAGTAGGGATATATCTGAATTCCTCTTTGTCTGCGAAATGCAATTACTGGTGCCAGGCATTTTGTGAAGACCCTGGGCACAGTAGATAAGTCAAAGGGCAGTGCAGAGAATTGGTAGTGCATTGAGCCAGCTATGAATCTAAGGTATCTTCTGCAAGATTGTCTGATTGGGACATGCAGGTATGCCTCTTTGAGGTCCAAAATTACGAGCCAAGCCTTCTTGCCCAGCATGGGCAGAAGCTACTGCAGTGTCAACATTTTGAATTTTGGAACAGCCAGAAAAATGTTTAGAGTAGACAGGTCCAGTATTGGTCTCCAGACTTTGTCCTTTCTGGGTACCAAGAAAAGTCTTGAGTAAAATCCTTGTTCCTGCTCGTGCTGTGGTACTTGCTGAAGAGCCCTCATGTCGATGAGAGATGAAATTTGTTTTTGTGCCTCTGCCCATTGATTGTATGGCAGGTCTGGCATACCTTTTGTCTTTGGGAGGGTGTGAAATTGGAACCTGTAGCCCTGAGAAACAATATTCAAAACCCATTTGTCCTGGGTGATCATGTGCCAATTTTCTGAAAAAAGCGCTAGCCAAAAGATAAGTGCTTGACATTGGCAGTGGAAAGTCATTGGGACTGTTTCCTATATGGCTGTGATTTGTCTTCTCCACTTTTGGAGGTAGAAGCACCCCATTGTTTAGCCTTGTATGAGCCTTGGGGCTGAGATTTGCCTCTAGGGTGTCTGTATCTGCCTCTTTGTGGCCTGTCTGACACTGGAAAGGACCAATTCTTAGAAGGCCAGTTCCTGCTAAATATGGGTGGCTGAACCTGTAAAAAATCCTTTACGGTCTGCATAGATTTTGCTTTATCCCCCATTTTCTTTAACACCTCTTCTGCCTTAACACCAAACAAAGTATCATGCTGTAATGGAGCATCTAATAATTTTGCTTTAACATAATCAGGCAGATTATGTTCCTTTAACCAGGCATGCCTTCGTATGACAGAGCCTGTAACAGCGGCCCTGCAAGAGGCCTCCAGTGAATCAAAACCACATTGCAAAGTATGCTTTCCCACTTGTTCAGCTGCATGCAATAAATCTTGCATTTCCTTGTTTTCAGAACATTCAGAAATTGTCAACATTTTCTGTTTTAGCAGTGACATTAAGTATTGCTGATATTTAAGTATATGAAATTGACAATTTAAAGCCCTTACAGCCAAGGTAGCAGAGGTGTAAACTTTTTTCCCCCATCTGTCCAGTGCTCTAGAATCCCTATCAGAGGGGACAGGGTTTTTTGCAGTGGAAGCCTCGACCCCTTTGGGACCCTGAGATATAGTTTCTGGGTCAGCAGCAGGGTTTTTATATAGAAATTTATGTGAATCTGGAACCCTGTAGTACCTGTCTGTCTTAACTGGTGCAGGGGGTAATGAGTCAGGAGACAGACCAGACTCTGAAAATACATAATCTACAATGTCTAGTACAGGTGGAATAGCAAGAGGTCTGTGCTGAGGCAATAAAAGAAAATCTCTGAGCCTTTTCTTCGATTCGGAGTAATCTTGGCTCTCCCAGTGAAAATGCTCCCTCATGGTATGCAGGGTTTCCCCAAAAGAATAGTCCTCAGGAGGAGAGGCTGAAGGGAAAGATTCTTCAGCATCAAAATCCTCATAGGGAGGAAGAGAGTATCCCTGTTCTGAAGAGGAGGCAGATGAAATGGAAACCTGATCAGAAGAATCATATTCAGTGTCTTGCCTAGGCCTCTTATCAGGAAGGGGATGGGAATCCCTGATCAAAGTAATTAGGTCTTCGGCCATTTTGAGCATCTGTTTCTTAGACATGGAAGTCTGTCCAGGAGAATGCTGTACTTGTTTCTTTGTCTTTAAAGCTGTTTTAGTCTTTGTCTTGGAAGATGAAGTTGGCTTGATATACAACTGTGCAGGTCTGAAAACACCCTCAGAAGCCAAAGCCTGCTCAGCGGCTCCGGACCCATCTGAGGGAATAGTTTCCGAAGGTCCAATACCTTGAGTATCCAGAGGCCTAGTCTCCACGTGGGAGTCGGAGTGGCCTGTGGCTCTGAGGTAGCGGGTGTCAGGGGCTGCGAAAGCGTCGCACTGAGAACCGGCGAACCGGCGACTGGCCTAGCAGAGGCTTTGTCGTCGGTTTTGGACCTCGGATGCCTGTCCTTTTCTTTTTCCTTGCGCTTTTTATGAACACTGGTTGTCGGCTGTTCTGACAGCAATATATAATCAAACCTTCGGCCAAAGTAATGAAAGGCAAAATCGTACCGACGCTTAATAGTGCATTGGTTAAATCTAGCACAAAACCGACAACTAGCTACATCGTGGTCAGGGCCTAGGCAAGGAATACAGTAAGAATGAAAATACTTATGAGGTATTTGCTTCCCACAAGAAATACAATTGTTAACTTTTTCTGACATCGGTCTGGAGCAAGAAAAAAGTTTCCCCAACGGGGTACTTAGCATTATTGAAGACTTCGGATCTGAAATTCGATTTCAAAAATCTCAGGAGTCAGCCGACCGGCACTTGCGAACTGATTTTGCTTTGGGCACTGCGTGGCAAGAAAGACTGAAGAAAATGGCATTAGCTGCATCTTATATACCCCTGGTGCACTGACATCAGGGAAGAGGCGACAGCAACCGACGCCAGACCAGGACTTTGGAATTCAGGCTGACTGTGGGTAGCCTGCCAGCAGGATAACCCAATTGTAATGACTGCAACAGTGAAACACGATGAACATCATGCTGGAGGGATAGGTTCCTGACCCAGAGACTCCCCAGACTCTGGAATAGACTGCCCATACCTGTCAAGCACAGCGCCTCCTTGGCCCTCTTCAAAAGGAACCTTGACGATTGGATGGGAGAAAGGAAATTTACCCCGGGGATCACGTCAGTCGCCCTGCTAGACAGGGGTCCAGGGAAGTAAATAGTGTGGGAAGAAATAGCCAGGGAATTGTTATGGCTAGGCTTGTATAGTCCCTAGGTCCGACAGCCTAGTACCAACCTATTGAACAACTCATAGTATTTTTAAGGGATTAAGAAACCTCAGTCTTTTCCCACTGAAAACACTGGCACATTCTGGAGATAGTTTTAGAGAAAGAGAAACCTTGACAGGGAGAATCAAGACAGTCAAGCTCTCCTCAAAATCTGAATCTGAAAGTCAGAGAAGAAAACCCCCATCTCTTCCTTCACCTTCCTGTCCAGATTCAGAATCCTAAAATGAAAAAGATGGGCAAAATGGTACAGTGTAGCAGTACAAAATATCCAACAAGAAAAAAAGCAAAGCACACTTCACAACACAAAACCTTTTAAAATAACAAAGCTTTCAGACATCCAGTCCTTCCTCAGTGTTACTTTCATTTAAGGAACAATTCTCCTTTTTAAGAACATTGAAACAAGCCATGTGACACAGCCTAACCTATCATATAAAACATCAATCACAATTAAATATTCATAATCAGATATAATTGACATATAAAGTGTTCTCCATTAAAACCATATATTCACATAACAATAACATATAAAAAATATATACATTTATGCTTAAAAATATACACCATTTAATCATATTCTGTTTGGATTCCAGTATTGGTTTTAATGTCACTTGTTAATTTAGACCTGGATATACATCTGCTTGCGTGCATATAATCTATTCACATTCTTTGGTTTCTAACTTATTATTAATATCACCATGTCTTATATTAGGGGACAGAAATCCAACAACCCTAAAAACAAACTGATGGGAAGTACCATGTTCCTGTATATGTCTAGCTAAAGAATTAGTTTCTATACCTCTACATATGTCTGATTTGTGCTCTACTATCCTATCATGTAATCTTCTGACAGATTTTCCTACATAAAATCCTGAGCATAGGACACAAGTAGCCAGATATACAACAAATGAGGTAGTACAGGTTGCAGTACAATCAAATCTAAACCTTCTTCCACTAACAGGGTGAATAAATTCACTTGACCAACATATACTTGAACAGCATGAACAACTATAACATAGTACAGTTCCCTTAGTATTTTACCTAGTAGTAGTCTTTTTATTCAAAGAAAAATCTTTATAACATAGGCATTGTTTCAGATTTTCACAATTTCTGTATGTAAATAGCGGGTTCTCAGGTAACCATTTTTCATAGGTAGGTACTAGGCTATCGGCCCAAGGGCCTATGTAAGCCTAGCCAACAAGGTTCCCTGGCTTACGCCACCCAATAAAGTTATTTTCCTGTGCCACTGTCCAGCAGAGACACAGAAGTGATCCCCGGGGTGTATTTCCTATTTCCCATCCACTCATCAAGATTTTTCTTGAAGAGTACTAATGAAGAACTTTGCTTGACATAGATGGGTAGCCTGTTCCAGAGTATGGAAAGTCTCTGGGACAGGAATCTATCCCTCCAGCATGTCCTGTTTATTGTGGTGACAAGGTTTAGGTCCCTAGAGTGTGTAGCTCGGAGGGATTGGGATTTCTTTAGGTGCAGCATGTCTAAACAGCTCTAGGTTTGACATAGCTTTCTATGTTAGGCAGAGATCACCTCAGAGTAGGCGATATGCTACGGAGTAAAGCTTAAGTTTTTTGAAATGGTCAGTGTAGGGCATTTGTTTGAGGCCAGTAATCCTCTTTGTGAGATACTTCTGTGGCCTTTCCAGCTGATGCAGATGTCTTGTGAGGTAAATTCCAAAAGGGGCATTGTAATCTATAATGGGTCTAATGAGTGTCGAGTAGAAAGGAACAATGACCTCTTTTTTCCTGCATGAGAACCCTTTTATGATGAGGTGTGCCACACAGAAAGGCTTCTTGACTACTGTGGCGATGTTGACTATCAAAGGAGAGACTACTGCCCACCTGGGTCCCAAGGTCTCTTTTCACACATTCGGTGTTAAGTAGATTGTTGCCCATGTGGCAGTTCATGGGTAGAGAGTTTTTACCAAAGGGGAAGACACTGCACTTTTTGGCATTGAGCTTGAGGCCATGGCTCTGACACCAGGCATCTGTCTCAACGAGGCCCTTCTGTAGGATGTCCACATCATTTGGGGGCTTGACTACGGCTCCTAGTTTGCAGTTCATGGCCATGTATAGCTTTTAAAATATCCCATTTCCCCCTAATAATCTTCTCAACTGATTGACTTGCTCTGCTATAAGTCATTATATATCTTAACGGTAGCATGTCATTACCCTGTTGTTGTATAGCATTACTATTCGTATGATGCAAAAAGAATGGTTGGGCCTTATAATCCCTCAATTTGATGACATCATTTTTAGCTATATCTAACTCATTGGAGTCATAACCTCTCTCAAGAAACTCACTAGTCATCTCCTCCATTTGTTTCATACAGCAATCTGTTCTGGTGTTGAGTCTACTAGCCTGTAAATACTGACTCTTAGTGATACCTCTAAAAGTATGCTTAGCATGCATGCTATATCTACAAAGGTATTTATTAGCATGCATATCTTTCTTATACATGCAGATAACGATCCCATTCTCAGTTAAAAATATACATACATCTAAAAAATGTATTTAATTTTCAGAAAAATTAATTTCAAATTTTAAAGTCAGTTGTCTGATTTACATAACCAAAAAAGTCCTTCAATTCATTTTCATTGCCCTCCCAAATTAAAAAATGTCAACAAAATGCTTATAAAATAAAACTTTTGATGCATATATATTATTCTCACCATATATATTAAGCTTTTCCCACTTAATGTCAAATTAGCATATGTGTTGGCTATTGCAGTGCCCACTGCCACCCCTGATGTTTGATGATATATTTGTTTATTAAATATAAAAATATTATTTTCCAATACTAAATCGACAAGTTCACAAATAGTTTCAGTTTGCCTTACAGTGTAATGTCTATTTTCAGTCAAAATTTCCCTTATTCAGTCTATACCATAGGCATTAGGAATAACAGTAAAAAGTGATTTGACATCTAAAGTCACAAAAAGAAATGTTCTCACTGTATTCCTATCCCACCATTCAAATAATCTCATTAAAAAGTCGCCAGTATCTTGAATAAAACCAGGTGCAAAGTTTAAAAACGTTTCAGTATATTTTGTAAATAGGCCGATATGGGTTCTGTTGTCCATCCCCTCCCAGAAACAATAGGTCCCATGGGTGGTTTCTGGGAGGAATTATGGATTTTCAGCAAACCATACAATACTGGAATAGTGGGGCAGGGCACTGTAAAAAAATGAAATGTGTCTATATCTATGTCATTCATCAACTGTAAATCATATATGTACATATTAATTTTACTAATAATTGCATTGGCATATTTATCATTTTTTAGCCTGAATACTTTTTCATCTGAAATCAAATCATTCATTGCAGTAATGTAGTCACATAAATTCATTAATACAATACAGCCACCCTTGTCCGCTTCCTTTATCACAATATTTTCATTTTTTTTTGTAAAGCCCTAAGGGCATTAAACTCATCATTACTTAAATTATATACTTTCTTGAAAGAATTTGCTTCATACACTTCACATATTTGTTTCTCACATATATTAAAAGCAGCGATAACTGGATCACTTAAAGGTATAAATGGACTCTTTTTACATATACCTTGCATGACCATACCAGAATTCTTAAAAATACATTTTAAATTCATTACAGGTGAATACCTTCAGGTCTTTAAGTGCACCCACAACATTATCAACACCAGCTGGAACAAACCTTATACCTTTCGATAACAAAATATTTTTAGCGTTTGTAAGTTCATAATTAGATAAATTAATTACTGTACATCCACTAGTGCTTTTAACATTACATATGTCCATGGAATTATGATTTGTAGATCTATTTTCACTTACTAATGCTGGTTCGTTTTGCTCCGTGTTACTGGTCCATTCCTGGATCTCCCCCGTGATTGTGAACGTTTCCTTGTCAAGTCCTGCTTCTGTACTGTATCTTCAGGAAAAGCAGTATCCTCCTTTCTTTCACCAGAAACTACTTTATAAGGATCAATAACCTAAATGAAACTCTGAGCCAGACAGAGTAAACTACTTCTGTCTAAGGAAATTTGAGGAGGAGGAGTACATGCATGTTTAGTTTTCAGTTTCTTTTTGACAGGAAAAATTACTCCAACAGTGTTATGAATGACAGCAGTATCTTCCCAGGAAGATGCAGAACATTCTGGCAAAACAGGGAAGACTTCCCTGTTTCCTCTCCCAGGACCACCAAGAGTGCATCTCCCTTGCCCACTGAGGGATCCCAACAGCCACAGAGGATGTGGTTAACTTCCATTCCATAATGGCTGTAAATGCAACAGAGGAACCTGGGATAAAAAGTGAGTGGTCTGAGGAACAAATAATGGCTACAGCAGAGTCACCCACTTGTCTCAAGACATATTTGCTAGCCTGCTGTGGCAAAGCTGGTTTGCTTTACTTTTTCTTTTTGGACTGGAAGGAGGACTGACCACAGGAATAATGGTTTCTTCTACGGAAAACCCAAAAATGGTACCTCTATCCCAGGGAAAAAAGTAGCAAAAGCTGGTAAAACTTAAGTCTTTAAAGTCACCTCACATAAAAACAAGGCAAAAAGCACAGCACTTTAAAATACTTTCCTAGCCCCCAAAAGTACAATTAACAATTTATCTACAGAAAAAATAGTTTTGAATTACTTTAAACATTTTTTTAAACACACAGGAAAAAAGATCACTCTCATTTAAAGGCGCAATATAATTTTGTGACAGTGGATTGAAGAAAAAAACTCCTAGCTTTAAAATAACTTTCTTGATCAGGAAAGTGTTATCCAATAAACATTTTTTTTAAATGGAAGTTTTTCCCCCCCAAGAGAACTTATCTGCCCATCCAAAGGAAAGCAGAACAGCACAAGCTGACTTTTGATCCTCTAAAGGCTCAGAGTAGCGTACTCTTTAGTGTCAGGAAAGCTCCAAAGGGCTTGGTGCCTAAACCTGTCTTTTTAGTCAGCTCAGTCTGAGCCAACTGATGTCTTGGGTGAGTAGAAGGCACCCTGAAGCTTTGGAAGCTGGACGGCTGTTATATCCTATGCAGGAAATAACTTTCATATAGCTAAGGCTACTGCAGCAGTGATCAGTATGATCAACATCTACTTCAACATCTCAACAAATAAATACTGTTAACTGACTGTTAGCATTGTTTCACAAGTGGGCACAACTGCTATCTACAATGTAACATACAAAATTCTTTAATAATAAAAATCTATCTAACAGACACTATTTCAATGATTTTAGGAGGCTATTTGAAGGTATAAACGATCAAATTGTTTTGAGCAATTTTAAGGTACATAACTTTAGCTCAAATGTGATTTCTTGGTTTACTACTTATCCAACAAAACCTTTATTTATCCAAACAGGAAATGCAACAACTACTGTCAGTTCTTTTACTACAGGTATTACTAGAAGATCAGTCTTGAAAATCATTCTGTTCTCACTTTTCATAAATGACAGGCTACATCATATCCTCATAACATATCACCCTTTATGCAGATAATGTTCTTCTCTGATCCACACCCTGTGGAACTTCATTACAGATGCTACAAAATAATTTTTGCACTCCATGCCAATGGCTCACAAAAATAAGGTGCTAACAATCAATTGTATGAAAACGGCAGTCACAGTGTTCGGTACTTTGCAGAAACATGCTTCCATTAGTATTTCACATTTTAAAATGCTCTTAAACACTACCATCTCTATTCTGCAATGATATATGCTATTGGGGTGACTAACTTTCCAAGTGGGGTACCACAGAGGATGTAGACTGTGCTGAACCATAAGCTTCAAACAATACAGTCTCGTACTGATGTGGGGTCAATGGCCCAAGATCCACTCTGGTGCATCAACTCCAAAATTTTGCAGGAGGAGGTGTCCTACACAGGGGACTTGGGGGGGGGGGTGTCTCTCGATCCTCAGAGTCAGTACATGTAAACTTGAAGTAATAAACTCAGTTAACAACTCAACTGTAAGAGAAGGAGCATTTAGCTGTGAGTGAAGATGGTGTCCATTCCCTAAGGTGGCAAACGGGCAAACCAGATTAAAGATAACTAGGAAAACTGTTGCATTATGACAGGGAACATTTGACTGGCACTTAAAGCTGGAGCACCAACGCTGCTGAGCTGGATCCATTAAGCTGCTTAAGGACCCACAGGTTGGATCACAAGGACGTAATGAACAGGATCTTGACTTTTACTTAGCTCATCTCAATGTAACGGTTTGGGTGTGTGAAAGGTGCCCTGAAGATTTGGAAGGCCCCCCTGGCTGTTATATTCTTAGCAGGATATAACCCATAAAGTTTAGGCTACCGCAGGAGGGATCCATTTAAAGAACATTCTTCCTTTCTTTCTCTCTCTCTCCGTTTACATTTTTTTTTGCCTCAAAAGATCTGATTCTAAGGCTTCAGGGCATCTTATTTTAGTTGCCATTAAAGCAAACACACAGTTTACAATTTTCTGTATCTTGTGCTACTCAAATATTTTTTAATATGTAATACAAATTTAAAGTACACCTACAGTAGTTACTGGACTGCATCACTGCTAGTATCTTCAGGAAGAATCCATTGATTTATGCAAGTATTAAAGTAAAAGCATAACTGTAGTAACTACTGAACTGTACATGTTGGCTATAATGTAACCTGAATGCACCAGTCTAAAATGTAATCAGAATGTGCTCTGTTTTGTAAATGTTGTTGTGAAAAGTTAACTGCCTTTTGGCCCAGGTCATGGCTGAAAACAGTCTTTGAGACAGCTGACCTCCTTGGTTAACAAAGGTAAGTATATATAATATTTATAAATTTGCATGCACATGCATATCTGAGTGTACTTCAAAATGTGAAAGAAATAAAAACAAAAAAAAATCAAAAAAAGAAAAATTCATTTCAAAAGATCAAAACTCAAAATATTGAAATTTTTTTTTTCCCACTGCACCCCCACAAGTGGGATGCTGTAACCCCCCTGCTAATTATATATACAAACTGAGATCATACAGCAGTAGGAAAAAGGCAAATTTCCACCCCCTGCTGTACAGTGACCTCCGACAAAGTAATGTTGGCAATTTGCAGTCATATTTCTTCAGTTTCTTATGCCAGCATTACACACTTTCAATACTACAAACATTTGGCTACCTACAGTGTTTCCCATACATGCACACACACACATATAATACATATACAAAAACATAAGTACATATAAATATACACACACACACATATGCAAATATGATCTATGTGGATTTTTGACTACACATTTGTGTTACACAATTCATCTAAACATTCCGATCTAAAACACAAGTGATTGGCAACACATTTGTGAAAATATCTCTTCTAAACATCAACAACAACAAACTCCTCGACAAGAAGAGTTGTTTCTCTGAGGTATGGAAAAAGTTAACTTCAAGTGCTTTTTGCAGTGAGAAAGCCCCCCCGCATCCCTCCCCACACACATCAAAACCACATATACCAACTCCATGGTTGCACCAATTCTAAGATGGGAGAATCTTTCAAAAGTAGGGAATCACTACCAGCGCACAGTTAGACACCGCACCAGCAATGATTTATAATGGAAAACATCTGTAAGATGTATCCACACAGACAGCTGTTGAATTTGTAAGCTTTTGAAAAAGTTAACATTCCCATGAGATTATGTTTTCTAACTCCAGGTTGCACCAATTTTAAGACATGAGAAAACTCTCAAAAGCAGGAAATAAATGAGAGCACACACTTAGACATTGCAGCAACAGCGATTTACAATGAAAAAAAGTGATCTGTGTTAAGATCTGGACAGTGGTGTCTAGTTTGCTCTGCTTAAAGCAAACCTGTTGGCAGACACTATGTTCCATACAACATATTTCCTGACTGTATCTGTCGGTACTTCCATCTGTCGATTAAATGTGTTTAAACCAAATATTTAAATGTATTGTCGACCACTTGTGTTTTAGATCAAAATGTCTAGATGAATTGTGAGTTTACATAGATCCACATATATGCATGTCATTTAATAAGGAAATTAAAAGGGATATACCACACACACAAACACATTTATTTAACTTAACTATTAAGTGCATCCAGACTGTAAACTTGTCTAAGTAACACACACTAAAAAAACACTACTGTAGCACAATTACAAAAATCAATACTATTGAATAAGTTCAGACAACATACTTGAATAAAACCCTCAAAGACATTTTACACCCTTATTAATTACAATTTTTGAACATGGATACATAACACAGTTATCAAAAAGAAAAACTACTGTAAACATTTTCATTAGCATCATGTATACACACATTTTCTTTTTTCTTATTTTTTTTAACAATTATTATTCATGCTAATATTTCATAAATTGTTCAAGTTCTGCCTTCCCTTAAATTTCATTCCTACTCCTGAATATTATTCTACATGTATAATTCCCACAAACTCCATTCATTAATATGAAATTTGCTCCCTCCTTTTCTAAGGATTCCACCTCCAATTATTTTGTCACATTTACAAAGTTCAATACTTCAGTTTAGACTTTGCTTTTTTAAGATAGCCAACAGCATTAAACATAACAAGGCCTTACTATGTCCAAGCAATTCAGATCTTGTGCACCACCTCAAAAGAATAATTCCTTTGTTACAATCATTTGCTCTCCCAACATTTCTAACAAAATACCCTGTACAGAATTTTTCAAATCTGCCAACTCATTCCATTCTCAAAAAAGAAACAGGTTCCTAATTACATCTTCCTTTTCCCATCACATCTCTAGCAACTGCCATCTACCTGAGGAAAAATTTGCTGAATTCTGCTTGGGGTATAAAACTATGGATTTATGTTGATCAGTTGGATCCACTTTAATCAACTAGATTTGACTAAGAAAATTATGCTGAAATGACGTTTGGCAAATCTCTGAAGTAATCTCTTTATGCAAGAGGGGCAAGACCCTCTGCATTCCTACACACCTCAAATTTATATATACCTACTCATGGGACACACAACAGAGGAGAGAATGGAAAAGTCCACTGTCAATAAAACTTAAACAAATAAAAGTTGAAGTCATGGAATACCTGCAAAGTGAAGGATTTAGAGCAGAAAATCAAATACAGGTTATTTCACAGCATGATGCAGTAATGAGTCCCTAAAGTAAGATGGAAAAGGTGAAGCTGGAGATATCTGAAGAAGAAATATGGACATGGGAAAGAAAAAGATATGTAATATGGGGCAATATTTATGCAAAGGAGAAATCAAAGCTAATCAATACAAAAAAAGCAGCAACAAATATATTTGAAAAGAAACAAAGGCATCCGAATATGGAAAATGTCACAATACATAAGAAAATAATGGGAGAAAGTAGAAAAGAGGATTATTAATGGAGAAGTTAAAGAAAAGTACAGTTGTGTACACTTACCATAAATGTAGATGTTAGAGTGTATTCACTGTTGCAGTCATTACATTTGGGTAATCCTGCTGGCAGGTTGCCCTCAGTCGGCCTGAATTCCAAAGTCCTGGGTCCTGCGTCAGCTGCTGTCACCCCCTCCCTGATGTCAGGTCGTCAGGGGTATACAAGATGCGGCCGACGCCATTTTCTTTAGTTTTTCTTGCCCCAGATGTCAGGTGCCCCCTAAAAGGGTAGCCAAAATTTATATGCATATAAATACATGCACCAATATAAACTTTACCTTCATCTACAAGCAAATGCACCACATAGGTTGCATAAATCAGAGAAGGAAAGATAGGTTCCATCAGAAGAAAAGGGGGATGGCGGGTGGGTAACCTGGATTGAAACAGTGAATACACTCGAATATCTACATTTATGGTAAGTGTACACAACTGTACTATGTTCTTCGTGTTTCACTGCTGCAGTCATTACATTTGGGTAGAGTCCCAAAGCTATGGATGGGAGACTGGAGCTAAACAGCATTAGGAACGGCTATGAGGCCCTGCAGAACTGCAGTGGCCAAGCCTGCCCTGGATTTAGAGTAGAGTGGCAGATGATAGTGCTTTTTAAAGGTGTGCACTGAACTCCAAGTAGTAGCCTCTAGAATGTCCTTGGTTGGTACTCCCCTGAGAAAGGCTGCTGAAGTGGCTGCAGCTCTGGTTGAATGTGGCCTAATGCCCTTAGGCACTGGCTTGCCATGGTGTAAGTAGCAGAAACAAATGCAGTGGCCTATCCACTTTGAAATAGTCTGCTTTGAGATAGCCTTTCCTTGTGATCCTGCAGCTTATGTCACTAGTAATTGCTCTGTCTTTCTGAAAAATCTGGTTCTGTCCAAGTAGAATCTAAGCTGTCTGTGTACGCTCAAAGAATGCAGAATTCTCTCCACCTTGTTCTGTGGATTTGGATAAAAATTTGGCAGATGAATAGTTTGGTTAAGAGCCACACTGGACACCACCCTAGGCATAAATGTTGGGTTTGTCCTCAGAGAGACCCTGTCTGGATAAAAAAAATGATAAAAGGTTCCACAGCCATGAATGCCTGAAGCTCTGAAACTCGTCTTGCAGAAGTTATTGCTATGAGCAGAGCTGTTTTCCAAGATAAGAACTTTATATCAGCAGTAGCGGCTGGCTCAAAAGGAGGCAGGGTGAGTTTTTCCAAGACATAGTTGAGGTCCCATGCAGGCATGGGTGATCTCCTTGGAGGCCTTAAATTTTTGGCTCCTCTGAGGTACTGTTTTAATAAGGGATGAGAAAAGATTGGTGGCTCTGTATTGTAATGAGCCAAAATGGCAGAGGCATGAATTTTAATAGATGAAAAAGATAGACCTTTGTCCAGCATCTCAGTTAAGTCTGATCTCATCTGTCAACCTGTTCATCACCACTGCAAATAAGAAAGGGCTCAGAGCTGATTCTTGATGTAATCCCACCTCCACCTTAAATGCATCTGTCACTCCCACTGCAGACCTGACCACTGTCACACTACCCTCATACATATCCTGTACCACTCTTGCATACTTCTCTGACACTCCCGACTTCCTCATACAGTACCACAACTCCTCTCTAGGCACTCTGTCATATGCTTTCTCTAAGCCCACAAAGAGACAATGCAACTCCTTCTGACTTTCTCTGTACTTCTCCATCAACACTTTCAGAGCAAACATTGCACCTGTACTGCTCTTTCCTGGTATGAAACCATACTGCTGATCACTAATCATCACCTCCCTTTTTAACCTAGCTTCCACTACTCTTTCCCATAACTTCATGCTGTGACTGATCAGTTTAATCCCTCTGTAGTTACTACAGCTCTGCACATCACAGTTATTCTTACAAATCGGTACCAAACCACTTTCTCCATTCCTCAGGCATCCTTCTCACTTTCCAAGATTTCATTAAACAATCTAGTTAAAAACTCCACTACCATTTCACCTAAACACCTTCATGCTTCCACAGGTATGTCATCTGGACCAACAGCCTTTCCATTCTTCATCCTCTTCATAGCTATCCTTACTTACATAAAGTCAATAAGACCCAAAATGTTAGCAGTCTGATGACACTCTTGATTACTGCGTTCAGTTGTTTTAACAGAAAGTCATGTGATATAACAGAAGTAAATAGACATGCGTGAATGGGCGTTCCTTCGTTGAAGGTTGTGTGTTAGGCCCGGCAAGCCAGTACGTAAAACTCTACTGCCAATCATTAGCGGACCGGAGTTCCGCTGTGCCGACCCTTAACCGGGAAAAGCCAAAAGACACAACAACAACAGTGGAGCTAAATTAATAACAGATAAAGTCTTCCCACAGAAACACAGGGTAATAATGGAAAGGAAGGGAAGAGAAAAAAATGCCATCATGGAAGTATCAAATAGAAAAAACTGTAAAGCAATTAAGACAAGTGTCACTGTTAGTAGAGTATAGAACAGATCAACAAAAATACTTAGACAGATATGATAAAAGCAATCCACAGTGTCAGAACAGACCAGGTAATAAACTACATACATCAGCACAGGCAAAATAACATACAAGATATGCAGATAAATATAAAGAAAAGTACAAAATAAGCAATTCATTGGTGACCCAAAAAAGTTTTGTAGAGAATTGGGAAACAAAGCAAAAGAAGTAGAATCAGCACCAAAAAAAAAGAAATAGTAGACACATTTTGGAAAAATATCTATGAAGACCCTGTGGAACATAAAAGTGCTGAATGGAGAGAAGAAGTAAAAGAAATAGTAGGAAGTTCAAATGTACATGATATAAATGGGATGAAGTAATGGACAGAGAAAATGAAACAAAATTAAGAAAGGCTCCTAACTAGAAAACCCTAGGCCCAGATGCAGTACCTAACTTCTGGCTAGAAGTACTGACATCTTTATACAAAGATTTAGCCTTTGAGTAAGAAAAAGAAGTTATGTACTTACCACAAAGTTCTGTGTTGTCCCATCTTCATTTATCCTTGACTGATGGGTTCGGTTCCGAATATCAGAACCGACCCGGCCGTTACTACAGCTAGCGATTATCAAAAAGTGTTGAGGTTAAGCCCTACCCACAATGCCTCTCTCCTAGTTACCTCAGATCGAGTTTGCATAAAAACAGAATGACAAACATTATATCAAAACCTTTTACAGATAATCAGTAATAAGGTCTTCATATTGCGCATTCCAGGAAAACAACTGCTAGGGCAGAGGGGAAGGAGGGAGGGAAGTCGAGGATAAATGAAGACGGACAACACCGATGGAATGTTATGGTAAGTACATAACTTCTTTACCTAATGTTGTCGATCTGCATTTATCCTTGACTGATGAGACAGAGTCCCCAGCTACGTTTGATCATGGGAAAATTCAATGGAGTATATTTAAGAACACCATTGCACCATGTGGATCTTTCCACCTTAGAGACTAAATTCAATTTGAAACAGATGGTGAAGGTGCATAGAAGGAACAGGCAAATCAATTTGTTTTTATGTTAGTCAAATGAAACAATTTTTGAGCCATCTGGCTAAGGTAACCTTGTTATATACAGATAAAAGTGTAACGGTTTGTGAACATCTAATAAATACAAACAATATTTATTTTTATTTGAAAAGTTGGGAAAGAAAACTAGCAAACTGATAGTATGATTTATATTGGTGTGTGACATCACCTTAGGTATAAAGGAAGGGTTTATCCTTAGGGAATGAAGGTTTAAATAACAAAGCTTATATTTTGAAAATTCCTTTGGCACAAGCCAGTGCCACTGAGAAATAACTTTTTCCACAACCAATGTTTTGTAACTCACAGTTAGCAACAGGTTGGAAGGGCAGCCGTACAAATGCCCGTAAGACCAAAACAGGAATTCAAAGGTGATGTATGATCCTTATAATGAAGTCTTAATAACAGAGTCCTTCAAGAAAGAGACGTGCTAGCTGGACTTTAATAGCTGAAGGACCAACTCCTGTGTTGAAAATGAAAGCTAAAAGCTCTTGAATTTTGTCATTTCGAACTGAAATGGAGCCAGTGTCCCTTTCAAAATTTCAAAGGGTGAAGTTCTTCCTTTTACTAGTATACAGCCTACAGGTGGATGGCTTGCAGGAAGCTAACAAAATATGACGTACTGGGGAAGAAGATATGATCGTCTGGCAATGACTGGAATTGGGGGAAACATGCTGTCGGTTGAATTTCGGAATGTTCAGTTGAGTCAAACTGTCTGGATAGGACAGAAGGTCTGGAGCCAAGTCCAGAGTTCATGGTTTTCGCATCAGATAAGACCAAGGAAAAAGGGGGGGAACCCAATCTGTTGAGACCAATAAGAAGCAATGGTAATTACTCTGTTCCTCAGCTGTATTACTTTCTATAGAAAGTACAGTTGTGTGCACTTACCATAAATGTAGATGTTTGAGTGCATTCACTGTTGCAGTCATTACATTTGGGTTATCTGCCTGCAGGTTGCCCTCAGCTGGCCTGAATACCAGAGTCTTGGATTCCTGCGTTGGATGCTGTCTCTTCTTCCATTACGTCAGGGGTATAAAACATGCAGCCGACGCCATTACATCAGTTTTTCTTGCCCCAGATGTCAGGTACCCCCACAATGGGAAGCAATTAGAAGTTATGTACTCACCATAACGTTCCATCTGAGTAGGTGTATTCATTTGTCTGCAACCTGTGGGTTATGGATCCGATATCGGATCCGAACCGGCATGGTTTTCCAGCTATGGATCCAAGCTCTCAGCTCCTCCCCTCACCCATAATGCCCTGCTCTACCCTCATGACCTCAGATCGAGTTTGCCAAAGCAACAACACCCTGAAAAGGGTAACATAGAATATGCAGGAAACTGAAAGGCCAGGGGGATAGGAGGGCGGGATGGTTGCAGACAAATGAATACACCTACTCAGATGGAACGTTATGGTGAGTACATAACTTCTAAATCTGAAGTAGGATATTCATTTGTCTGCAACCTGTGGGACAGAGTCCCCAGCTACCTGAATCTTGGGCGGCCATCATGGAAGGATATTCCGAGCACCGCGGAGCCAAAGGATGCTCTACCCCTAGATGCAAGATCCAACTTATAGTGGGAAATAAAAGTATGAGATGAAGCCCACGTGGCTGCTGCACAAATATCATCTAGAGGAATCCTAGCCTTGAAGGCTGCCGAGGTAGATACTGACCGGGTTGAATGGGCATGAACACCCTCCGGTGCGGGCCTTCCTGAAGCTTGATAAGCCAATAATATGCACTGTGAAATCCAGCGGGACAGAGAAACTTTAGAAATTGGCTTGCCCAAATTAAATTTTGCAAAGGAAATAAACAACTGGTCGGATTGCCTATGACCAGCCGTCCTGTTCAGATAAAATCTAAGTTGCCTGTGAACATCTAATGAATGTAGCTTATATTCACCTTTGTTTTCATATTTAGGGAAGAAAACAGGAAGGTTAATGGACTGATTGATGTTTGCTTCAGAAGCGACTTTAGGAAGAAAGGACGGGTTGGTCCTGAGGTAGACACGGTCCGGATGAAATACCAAGTAAGGAGGTTTAGCTGATAATGCTTGAAGCTCAGAAACTCTCTTGGCCGATGTAATGGCTACCAAAAGGCTGTCTTGTAGGACAAGAATTTGAGATCCACCGTAGCCGCTGGCTCGAAAGGAGGGGCGGTCAAGGCCTGTAGGACCAGAGAGAGGTCCCAAGGAGGAACTGCTTGTTTTATAGGGGGCCTGAGAAGAAAAGTACCTTTAAGAAAAATTTTACACAATTTGGCTGACATAAGAGGATTAGAGTCATGGCCAATGTGATAATGAGAAATTGCCGCCAGTTGTACTTTGACTGTGGAACTGCTGGCACCATCGTTAAAGAGAGTGGTTAGAAAGTCAAGCACTAAAGGAAGAGGAACCGTGAAGGGATTCAGGCCTTGCCGCTCCGCCCACAAAGAGAAACGTTTCCACTTGCTTGATAAACCTTTCTAGTGGATGGTTTATGAGCTGCCACCAAAATTGCCTTAACCGGTGACGAAATACCGGGAGTCCTAATCAAGAGTGGAACTGGAGCAGCCAAGCGGTCAGCTTCAGGTTGTCCAGATTCAGAGGAGGAATGCAGGATGGATGGGATATCAGATCCGGGATGGGATCTAGAATCCAAGGAGGATTCACCGAGTGAGACCTTAGGAAGGGGAACCAGATCTGTCGAGGCCAAAACGGAGCAATGAGAATCATTCTGCAACCCACCCGAGAGGCTTTCTGAAGAACTTGGAGCATCAGAGGTAAGGGTGGATAAGCATACAGAAGACCGGGTGGCCAAGCATGCACCAGAGCGTCTCTTGGGGTACCTCCGGGAGGAGGTATCAGAGCGAAAAAACTGTCGCACTTGGTGTTTGAGGGAGAGGCAAAAAGATCGCATGAAGGGGTTCCCCACAGTGCGAATATGCGTTCCGCTACTTGACAATTGAGAGACCACTCGTAAGGGGTCAGAATGGTGCGACTGAGCTTGTCCGCTAGGATGTTGGACCGACCCGGAATGTGCGTTGCTATTAGAAAGCGGTTGGTGGAGATTGCCCATTCCCAAACTCTCATGGCTTCTCGACAAAGAGGGTAAGACCTTGTTCCCCCCTGCTTGTTGATGTACCAGACAACAGACATGTTGTCCGATTGAATCGCAATTGTTCCCAAGGGAAGAAAGTCCTGAAGTGCTAGCAACGCTAAGAGCACTGCTCTCATCTCTAGAACATTGATATGCAGTAAGGTCTCTGAATCGTCCACGTGCCTTGGACGGTCCGCTCAAGTGCCCCCCCACCCCCGGCGGGAGGCCTCCGTGGTCACCGTGGCGAGCGGGCGAGTTGCACAAAATGGGCGGCCTCTGTGGAGATCCGGGGAGTGGCGCCACCACAAGAGGGACCGCTTGCAAGCCTTGCTGATCGCTATGGGATGATGCATGGGGAGAGCAATGTATGACCACTGTACTAAGAGCGTCCACTGTAGAATGCGCATATTGAGCCTGGCAAGAGGAAGAAGTGCTATAGCTGATGCCATGGACCCTAGAGCCCTCAGGACCAACTCCGGAACAGAACTTGAGTGGAGAATGGCCCGCACCTGAAGCTGCAGATTTTGAACTCTGTCCGCAGTGAGGAAGGCTCGTAAACTCCTTGTGTCTAGCCTGGCCCCTATAAAATCTAAGAGCTGTGTGGGCCAGGTTGGATTTCTTTGTATTTATTGTGATGCCCAGAAAAGGAGCAAGATGGAGAAAGGAGTCTCGCCAATAAGAGTAGATGCCTTGTTGGGCGGTAAGAAGCCAGTCGTCCAGGTAGGGAAAGACCTGCACCCCTGAAGCCTCAGGTGGGCCGCTACCACTGCTAATACTTTGGTGAACACCCTGGGGCTGTGGTGAGACCAAAGGGAAGGACCCGAACTGGTAGTGACTGGCTCCCAGCCGAAGCGGAGAAACCTCCTGGAGCGCCTGTCCATCAGGATGTGGTAGTACGCGTCCTTGAGGTCTATCGAGCACATCCAGTGATTTTCTCCCAGAAGGGGAGAATAGGTTGCCGAGTGAGCATTCGGAATTTTTCTCTGGCGACTGCCAGATTCAAGAGAGAGAGGTCTAGGCTTGGTCTTGGTTCCCCCGCCTTCTTTGGCACTAAAAAGAATCTGGAGTAGAACCCTGATCCGATCTGGTCTGGGGACGGGCTGGATGGCTCTTTTCTTTAGCAGATGGCCAATTTCTGCCAAAGCGGCCTCCCGTTGACCGGGTGGGGCGTCTGGGAGGATTTCAACTTTGGAAGGTGAAGGAAAGGGATGCGATAGCCTCTGGATATGATCTGGAGAACCCAGCAGTCCGATGTTATGGACCCCCATGCCGCTAGGTGCCCGAACGTCCCCGACTGCCTCCAGAGTGGAGCAGTCGGGCAACCCTCAGGGTTGCTGCGGGCCGTTCAGAGAAAGGTTCCCTGGACCCGAAGTTTCTGGGAGCCCCTCTGCCTCTAGGGCGGCGTCCTCCCTGTCCTCCTCTGCCACGGAAGGACTGGTTGTCCGGAGCAGGCTGGGACTGCTGCGACTTCGAACCACATCTTCTTCTGACCCTTTGGTTCCTAGAGTAGGGCCTCTGGGGTGCAGAGAAGCGGATTCCGACGGCAGACAGCGTCTTCCGTCCTTCTCGCTCTGGGTCAACGTCACGCGAACGGTTTTGCCAAACAGAGCAGAACCATCAAAGGGGGTGATTGCAAATGACGCTTTGAAGGGCTCAGAAAATCGCAGTGACGGAGCCAGGCCTGACGTCTAGTGACTAGTCCTGTCCCGCAGCTTTAGCGGCGCCTTCCGTGCATGGGAGAGTAGCCGCATAGAAGTATTAGTAACTGACCTAAGAGTGGCCATACGGGTGGAGTGCAGAACCCTGTCCTCCTCCGAAATGGACTCTGGGGATGCAGCGTATTCTTTAATAAGATCTCGCTGCATCCTAATGACATGTGCCAAGTAGTTCAGCGCCCTTACCGAGAAGGACGCTGAACTAAACATCCGCTTCCCCAAGCGGTCCATCATCCGAGACTCCTTGCTCGGGGTGGACTGAGGACTCTCCTGAGCCAGTTCCTCTTGGTGGCCGCCGTCAACATGGGATCTACCGGAGGCCCCTTACTCCAATGGGCCCGGTCGGACGGTGGGCTAAGGATCCTATCTGGCCTCTTGGGAATTGGCTCCACGGTGTCCGGTTCCTTCCACGCCCTGGTGATAATGAGGTCCACCAGGGGTCGGCAGGGGACACCCAAGAGGTAGACGGGCCCGCTTCAAATGCCTCCAAGAACACGGACTCGTCCGAGGAAGACTTGGGGCAGACCACCCCTTATACGGAGCATTTCCATGATGTCTCCAAATGAGACATCCTCGGGGTGACCGTGGGGAGCCTTCCCTTCCTCCAAGTCCGTGTCTTCTGTGAGAGACTCGGGAGTCAATGTGCCTCGTTTTGCACTTATGCTTGCGAGGACATCCTCTGGGGGGCTGTCAGAGGAGTCCTCACAAGCAGCAATTTGTTCCATAGGAGCAACTTGGGGCACAGAAGCGGGCTGTCCCAGGGGCCGGATGGTGGAAGCCTGGCCCAGTGCAGAGGGAGCGCGGGACGGAGCCGGAACAAGTGCCGGGGGTCCGGAGACCCTCAACAGGGCCCTCTCCACTACATCAAACGCCGAAGGGGAGCCGACCTCGACCAAAGGATCCGACAATCGGCTCCCCCTCGGATCCGAAGAGTGGATCGGAGCCGGCGCCGCCGGATCCGGCGACAGTGCGCTCCGACACAGACGGCGCCGAAGGAGCACTGATACCCCCGGATCCGAGGCTCGGATCCAGGCTCCGAGAGGTCGGATCCAACGCACTCGAGGGCAGGGTCGGATCCGAAGTACCAAGTACTATCGGCGCCGACCCACCCCCGGCTCCGAAGCTGCTCGGCTCCAGCTGCTCCGAACCCGGATAGCGGGTCGGAGAAGGAGCAATAGGCTTAAAAAAGGGTGTTGAGCTCCCCAGGGGGAGGCAAGAGCACTCCCATCTGCATCTGGGCCTGGATGAATCTTCTCATCATCCGGTCCAGATCAGCATCAGAAAGGCTATATGTGGATCTCGACGAGGCTACCGAGGTAGGCCTGGAGTGCCTCCTCGATAGCCTCGACGGAGATCGGGTCTCCTCCTCCTCAGGACCCGGTGAAAAGCACACAGGGGACCGGAGCCGAGAAGGAGGAGACCGAGCCGACAACGGAGCCGGGGGAGAAGCCCGCTTGGCTGGCGGGGCCGAAACAGAGGTCTCGGCCCGCCGCTTGTGGTGCTTCTCCCTCCGGTCCTTTTTCCTAGCATCCCTCTCCTCTCCAGAAACGGGAGGTTGAGTCCCAGGAGCAGGAGGGGGTGCCACGGAGGGAATAACCGAAACCACGGTTACTCCCGAAGGAGCGGAGGCCGGAGCCGAGTCTGGCGGTAAAAGGCCCGCCAAGACAAGCTTGGACCTCCGCTCCCTCAGTGCCCTGGGGTTGAACCCTGCACAAATGGAGCATCCAGATGTGAGGTGTTCAACCCCCAGGCACTTAACACACCGAGTGTGGCCATCAGCCGGGGAGAGCTTATGGCCACACTCGGTGCATTTAGAAAATACAGATTTGGGCTGATCAGCCATCCAAATCTATACAGCTACAAACTAAAAGTAACTAAAAGTAATACAGACACACAGCCCCAACACACACACACTACGCCAACAGCGAGGGGAGGGAAAAAAAATACTTAATTTAACTCTAAATAAAACTATCAAAGAGGGAAACCTAAACTTTCACACAAAAAAGTACACAAAACTTCAAATTTTCTGAATTAACAGATATAAAACTAGCACTTAGCTGAGAGCTATAGATACCAATCCAGTCACCAGCGCGGCAAACGAGATCTGAGGTCATGAGGGTAGAGCAGGGCATTATGGGTGAGGGGAGGAGCTGAGAGCTTGGATCCATAGCTGGAAAACCATGCCGGTTCGGATCCGATATCGGATCCATAACCCACAGGTTGCAGACAAATGAATATCCTACTTCAGATTTATATGTTATGTTACACCTCCATCAAAAAGCACATACACCAGAAAGCTTAAAACAAGAAGGAAAGGCAAGCCAAGAGAAGTCAGGGGGCTGGAGGGAGGGTAACCAGGACTGCAACAGTGAATACACTTGAACATCTACATTTATGGTAAGTGTACACAACTGTACTATGTTCTTTGTGTTTCACTGTTGCAGTCATTACATTTGGGTTGATTCCCAAAGCTAAGGAAGGGAGGAGGAAGTTAAAGAGCATTAGGGCCAGCTAGTAAGCCCTGCAAGACTGCAGTGGCAAAACCAGCTCTGGACTTAGGAAAAAATAGGCATTTGGTAATGCTTGGTGAAGGTATGTACAGAGCTCCAGGTAGCAGCTTCTAGGATGTCCCTAGTAGGGACTCCTCTGAGAAAGGCTGTGGAGGTAGATGCAGCCCTGGTGGAATGTGATCTTATCCCCTGTGGGGTAGGTTTTCCATGGTGCCTATAGCAGAAATTAATGCAATGGGATATCCATTTAGAAATGGTTTGCTTTGAAATGGCCTTCCCCCCTCTGTCCCTGCAGCAAAGCCAACTAGCAGCTGTTCAGATTTTCTGAGAAGCTTAGTCCTCTCCAAATAAAATCTAAGTTGTCTGTGCATGTCCAAAGAGTGCAGTATTCGTTCTCCTTTGTTTTGTGGATTAGGGAAAAAGGTAGGCAAATGAATGGACTGATTTAGGGCCACACTAGAAACCATCTTGTGCATAAAGGAAGGATCGGTCCTGAGGGAAACCCTGTCTGCATGGAAAATAATGAAGGGGCTCCACTGCCATGAGGGCCTGTAATTCAGACACCGTTCTTGCTGAAGTGATGGCTAGAAGGAAGGCTGTTTTCCAAGAAAGGAATTTCAACTCTGCAGTTGCAACTGGTTCAAATGGAGGGAGAGTGAGCAAAGTTAAGGTCCCAGGCTGGAGTAGGGGCTTGCCTGGGGCGGGGGGGGGTCTTAAAAGTTTTAGCCCCTCTGAGGAATTGCTTTAGCAGGGGGTGGGAGAAGAGGGGTGGTTCAGTATTATAATGTGCTGAAATGGCAGAGGCATGAATTTTAATTGAGGAGAAGGATAGGCCCTTGTGGAGCATTTCTGTTAAGTACTGAAGAATATGAGGTAAGCTGGGCACCGTTGTGCCCATCCCCTGAGACTGGCTCCAGGAACAGAATATTTTCCACATTTCAGCATAGGATTTTCTAGTACTAGGCCTCCTTGCTTCCAGAATGACATCTAACACCTGCATACTGAGGGATGCTATTGGAGAGCTCAAGGAATTAGCCAGGCTGCAAGGTTCAGGGTTTGAAGCTGAGGGTGCAGAATCTGGCCCACCTGCTGGGACAGCAGGGAAGGTGTCCGAGGTAGGTGCCATGGCTACAGCAGTACCATACTGCGCAAGAGGGGGTACCAGTGCTGGCGAGGGCAGTCTGATGCAATTAGTATTGTCCTTGGCTTGTCCTGTTTGATCTTTAGCAGAACCTACACGAGGAGAGGCAGAGGGGGGGGGGCATAAAATCAAGAGGCTTTCCCAGGTAAAGGACAGGGCATCCACTTTCCAACCTTGACTGTGGGAAGTCCTTGTGCAAAATTTGTCCAATTGGTAGTTCTGATGGGAGGCAAACAGGTCTATCTCTGGAGTCCCCCATTTGGTTCTCAAGAGGTTGAATATTTTTGGTTCCAGTTTCCATTCGTCCATGAGATTTCTGCTTAGGTCATCTGCCAGTGAATTTAGCTTGCCTGGCAGGAACTGAGCTTGTATGTGCACTTGGTAGCTCAAGGCTGTGTTCCACAGAGCCATGGCTAGTCTGCAGAGAGGGTAAGAGTGGGTTCCTCCCTGCTTGTTTATGTACCACATAACTGTGGTGTTGTCTGTCTATCAATAATTGTCCTTCCTCAGAGGAGTACCAACCAAGGACATTTTGGAGGCTGCAACTTGGACTTCAGTGCACACTTTTACAAAGCACTACCACTTACCTCTTTACTCTAAATCAAGAGCAGGCTGAAGTTATTGCTAAGAGCAGAGCTGTTTTCCATTATAAAACTTTTATCTCAGCTGTATTGGCCGGCACAAAAGGAGGCAGCGTGAGTTTTTCCAAGACAAAGTTGAGGTCCCATGCAGATATTGGTGATCTTCTTGGGTGTCTTATGTTTTTAGCCCCTCTGAGGTACTGCCTTAGTAGTGGATGTGAAAAAATAGGAGGGTCTGTATTGTAATGAGCTGAAATGGCAGAGGCATGGATCTTAATGGATGAAAAGGATAGGCCTTTGTCCAGCATCTCAGTTAGGTATTGTAAAATCTGAGGAATATTTGGTACAAGCAAGTCAATTCCTTGTGCCTGGTTCCAAGCACAGAATCTCTTCCACTTTTCTGCATATGATTTTCTGGTGCTGGGCCTCCAGAATAACATCCATAACTGCTTTGGAGAGAGGTGAGTTCTGAATGGTTGCATTATCCGCCATGCAGCCAGCTTTAGGGTTCTGAGTTGGCTGTGCAGTATCCGATTGCTTTGTTGGGTCAATAAATGAGGAATTTGAGGCAATGTCCAGGCTGGGCCTGGCTGGGCCTTGAGACAAGCTCTTTAGGATTGGGTACCAGTGCTGGCGTGGCCAGTCTGGGGCAATCAGGATCATTTTTGGCTTCTTTTGTCTGACCTTTAGGAGTACCTTGGGGAAGAGAGGTAGTGGAGGAAAGGCATATACTGTAAGGTTTTTCCAGCTGAATGATAGAGCATCCACTTTTCATGCTAGCTTGTGATAAGTCCTTGTGCAAAATCTCTGTAGTTGGCAGTTGTGAGGGGAGGCAAATAGATCTATGTCTGGGCATCCCCATTTCCTTGTTATCATGCTGAAGATTTGTTGATCTAGTTTCCACTCGTGAGGATCCATGAGGTTTCTGCTTAGTTCGTCTGCCAGAGTATTTGTCTTTCCTGGCAGGAATTGTGCTTGCAGGTGTATTTGATAAGTCAATGCTGTGTTCCACAAAATCATGGCTTGTCTGCAGAGGAGGTAGGAATGCATGCCTCCCTGCTTATGTACCACGACTGTTGTATTGTCCGTCTTTATCAGCAGTTGTCCTGGATGAAGCAGATCCTTGAAAGCTGTCAGGGCATTCTGGACTGGACAGCCAGCATTTCTTTTAGATTGATATGAAGATGCATTTGGCTTGTGGGCCATGTTCCCTGAATACATTTTCCCGCCATGTGGGCCCCCAGGCATAATCTGATGCATCTGTTGTTATTGTCTGCCTGGCGGTGGGTAAAGTGAACGGCTGTCCCTTGTTGTGGTGACAGGCCTGTGCCCACCATCGCAACTCATGTTGCAGGCAGGGAATGAGGGTAATTAGTTTTTCCAGGCCGTGGCAATGTTGAGTCCAAACACTTTTTAGATACCATTGTAGTTTCCTCATATGCAGTCTTGCATATGGAATTAACAGAATGCAGGATGCCATGAAGCCCAAAGCCTGCAGAATTTGTCTTGCAGATAACTCGTTTTTTGTTGCCAACATTTTGAAATAAGAAGTCAGTTGACTTTTTTGTCTGGCATGAGATAAGCCATCTGGGCAGTTGTATTTAAGCTTGCACCCAGGAATATTATCTCTTGAAAGGGTACTAGTTTTGATTTATTTTCGTATACTGTTTACCCTAGGCAAATTAGCAATCTTTTTACAAATGCCAGATGCTTTAGTAGAATGTCCTTGCTCTCTGCTTGAATAAGGCAGTCGTCCAAGTAGGAATATATCTGAATTCCTCTTTATCTGCAAAAAGCAATAACTGGTGCCAGGCATTTTGTGAAGACCCTTGGCGCAGAAGATAAGCCAAAGGGCAGTGCAGAGAATTGGTAGTGCATTGAGCCAGCTATGAATCAGAGGTATCTTCTGCAAGATTGTCTGATTGGGACATGCAGGTATGCCTCTTTTAGGTTCAAGGTTACAAGCCAAGCTTTCTTGCCCAGCATGGGCAGAAGCTGCTGCAGAGTCAACATTTTGAATTTTGGAACGTCCAGAAAAGTGTTTAGAATAGACAGGTCCAGTATTGGTCTCCAGGCTTTGTCCTTTCTGGGTACCAAGAAAAGTCATGAGTTAAATCCTTGTCCCTGCTCCTGTAGTGGTACTCGCTGAATGGCCCTCATGTCCATGAGGGATGAAACTTGCTTTTGTGCCTCTGCCCATTGATTGTGTGGCAGGTCTGGCATGCCTTTTGCCTTTGGCAGGGTGTGAAAGTGGAACCTGTAATCCTGAGACACTATATTCAAGACCCATTTGTCCTGGGTGATCATGTGCCAGTTTTGTGAAAAAAGTGCTAGTTTTCCCCTAAGGGAGCTACCAAAAGATAAGTGCTTGGTACTGGTAGAGGGAAGTCATCGGGACGGTTTCCCATAAGGTTGAGATTTGTCTTCTCCGCTTTTGGAGGTAGAAGCACTTCATTGTTTAGGCCTGTATGAGCCTTGGGGCTGGGATCTGCCTCTAGGGCATCTGTATCTGCATCTTTGTGGTCTATCTGACACTGGAAAGGACCAATATTTTGAAGGCCAGTTCCTGATAAATATGGGTGGCTGTACCTGTAAGAAATCCTTAACTGTCTGCATAGATTTCGCTTTATCCTCCATTTTCTTCAACACCTCTTCTGCCTTAACACCAAACAAAGTATTATGCTGTAATGGAGCATCTAATAATTTTGCTTTAACATGATCAGGCAGATTCTGTTCCTTTAACCAAGCATGCCTCCTAATCACAGAGCCCATTACAGCAGCCCTACAAGAGGCCTCCAAAGAATCAAAACCACATTGCAAAGTATGTTTTCCCCTTTGTTCAGCTGCATGCAATAAATCCTGCATTTCCTTGTTTTCTGGACATTCAGAGTTAGTCAACATTTTCTGTCTTAATAGTGACATTAAGTATTGCTGATATTTAAGCATATGAAATTGACAATTTAAAGCCCTTACAGCCAAAGTAGCAGAAGTGTAAACTTTTTTCCCCATCTGTCCAGTGCCCTTGAATCTCTATCAGAAGGAACAGGGTTCTTAGCAGTGGAAGCCTTGACTCCCTTAGGACCCTGAGATATGGTTTCTGGGTCAGCAGCAGGGTTTTTGTATAGAAATTTATGGGAATCTGGGACCCTGTAGTATCTGTCTGCCTTAACAGGTGCAGGGGGTATAGAGTCTGGAGACAGGCCGGACTCTGAAAAAACATAATCTACAATGTCCAGAACAGGGGGAATAGCAAGAGGCCTGTACTGAGGAAAGAAAAGAAAATCATTGAGCCTTTTCTTATATTCTGAATAATCCTGGCTCTCCCAATGAAAGTGCTCCCTCATGGTATGCAGGGTTTCCCCAAAGGAGTAATCTTCAGGTGGAGAAGCTGAAGGAATGGATTCTTCAGCATCAGAATCCTCACAGGGAAGAGAGTATTCCTGATCAGAGGAGGAATCAGAGGAAATGGAAACCTGATCTGAAGATTCATATTCTGTCTCTTGCCTAGGCCTCTTATCAGGAGGGGGATGGGAACCCCTGATCAAAGTAATGAGGTCTTCAGCCATTTTGAGCATCTGTTTTTTAGGCATGGAAGTATGTCCTGGAGAATGTTGTACTTGTTTCTTTGTCTTTACAGCTGCTTTAGTCTTTGGCTTTGAAGCTGAAGATGGCTTTACATCTAACTGTGTGGGTCTGAAAACACCCTCAGAAGCTAATGCCTGCACAGCGGCTCCGGACCCATCTGAGGGAATAGTTTTCGAGGATCCAGTACTGGCTCCACGTGGGAGTCGGAAGCGGCCTGTGGCTCTGAGGTAGTGGGTGTCAGGGGCTGCAAAAGCACCTCACTGAGAACCGATGACTAGCTTAGCTGAAGCCTCATTGTCAGTTTTGGACCTCGGATGCCTGTCCTTCTCTTTATCCTTACGTTTTTTATAAACTCCGGTCATCGGCTGTTCTGCCGGCATTGTATAATTGAATCTTCGGCTGAAGTAATGAAAGGCAAAATCGTACCGACGCTTAATAGTGCATTGGTTAAATCTAGCACAAAACCGACAACAAGCAACGTCGTGGTCAGGGCCTAGGCAAGGAATACAGTAAGAGTGAAAATCCTTATGAGATATTTGCTTCCCATAAGAAATACAATTGTTAACTTTTTCTGACATCGGTCTGGAGCAAGAAAAAAGTTTCCCCAATGGGGTACTTAGCTTTAATGAAGACTTTGGATCTGAAATTCGCTTTTGAAAATCTCAGGAGTCGGCCGACCGGCACTTGCGAACTGCTTTTGCTTTGGGCACTGCGCGGCAAGAAAGACTGAAGAAAATGGTGTCGGCTGCATCTTTTATACCCCTGGCGCACTGACGTCAGGGAAGAGATGACAGCAACTGATGCCGGACCAGGACTTTGGAATTCAGGCCGACTGCGGGTAGCCTGCCAGCAGGATAACCCAAGTGCAATGACTGCAACAGTGAAACATAATGAACATCAGAAATATCAGAATCCTGATCAGAAGAATCAGCAGGAAAATCAATTTTAGGTCTCTTAGAGGGGGAAGGTTGGCTTCCCTTAATTAAAGTAATAAGGTCTTCAGCCATTCTAAGCATTTGTTTTTTAGGCATATGAGCCTGACCATGTGGTTTGGACATTGGTTTTCTAGGCGTGGGTTGGGTTTTAGGCCTGGATGAAGAAGATGGCGTTGGTTTAAAATGCAAATCTGTAGGCCTGAATACACCCTCAGAACGGCTCTGGACCCATCCAAGGTAGAGACATCCGCAGGTTCCACAGTCGAAGAAGCATCTCACGACATACCAGACTCTGAATGGGTCTCAGTAGAGGCCTGGGAATCTGAAGTAGCGGGTATCAGGGGCTGCGAAAGTACCTCACCGAGTACCAGTGAACTGGCGACTAGCTTAACGGAAGCACTGTTGGCAGTTTTGGACCTATGCAGTCTGTCTCTGTCTTTATCCTTACATTTTTTCAGAATATCGGTAGTCGGATGGCTTACCAAAGCCATTTCTGGATAGATATACAGAGTACCAAAATAATTTGCTGCAAAAATAGATGACGAATAGTTTGGTGGTTGAATACGGCACAAAACCAACAGCGAGGGACGTCATGGTCTGGGCCTAAGCAAGGAATGCAGTACAAATGAAAATCTTTATGAGGCATTTGCTTTCCACAGGTAAAACAATTGTTAACTTTTACTGACATCGGTTAAGAGCAAGAAAAAGGATCCCCAATGGGGTACTTAGCTTTTTTTTGAAGACTTCGGTTCTGAAACTTGAAAACGAAAATTTCAGGAGTCATCCGACTGGCACTTGCGAACTGCTTCCGCTTTGGGCACCACGCTGCAAGAAAGACTTATGTAATGGTGTCAGTTGCATGTTTTATACCCCTGACGACCTGACGTCATGGAAGAAGAGACAGCATCCGATGCAGGAATCCAAGACTCTGGTATTCAGGACAGCTGAGGGCTACCTGCAGGCAGATAACCCAAATGTAATGACTGCAACAGTGAAACATGAAGAACATCTCTGGAATTAGGGGAAATGGAGGAACCATATGGAAATTCTGAGAATGAAATGTGTAAGGGAGCATACCTTGGTGACTCCCCTTTGGGGGGAGGGACAGGGCAAGGTAGTTGCTGCACTTGTTGTTCAGAGATGAGACCAACAGGCTGCAGGAAGGCTGGCCTCCTAGATGAAGATATCTTTTTGATCATGTCTGGAATGAGGGGCCACTCGTGAGGCAGAACAATTGACCGGCTCAATTTGCCTGTTATCAGAAATTGGTTGGGAGAAAAATATTCATTGTCACACTCTGAGTGTTTCTCACCAAAAGGGGTTAAGATATGGTCCCTTCTGTTAGTTGAGGTACCAAGCCACTGACATATCTGATTGAATCACAATTGTTCCCAAAGGGAGAGTAGTCTGAAAGGTTTGCAATGGTAAAAAAAACTCTGCTTTCATCACTAGAACATTGATATGGAAAATTGGCCTTTATATAGAGCGGTAGACTGTTTAGTCCAGATAACGCCAGTTTACACCATATGGAGACATCTGTAGACACTCTGACCTTGGCTGGGATGACAACAAGGGGACAGCCTCAAGGAACCTCTTCGGAGTGCAACTTCCCAGTCTAGATCTTTCTGAAAAGATTGGATGTCAAAAATGGATCTGACATAGGTTAATAAGGTATTGACCACTGAAACGCAAGTAGCCACTGAAGAACTCTCCTGTGATACTTTGCCAAGGGAACTAGTGTAATCGACAGAAGGCTTTGAACCTAGAGGCTATGAAAGTTTCCATAATTGAAAATTGTAACTATGAACTCCAAACCTTGAGTAGGAGTCGATCGTGATTGTTCACAACTACAATTATTCCTAGGTATGTACAAGTTTGAGAACATCATCTGTTGGTTTAGTAACAAATGCCTGGTCAGAGCAGTAATGAACCAGTTGCCCAGATATGGAAATCCCTGGAATGCTTGCAGTCTCAAGGTAGCTGCTGTTTTTGCCATGCATTTAGTGAACACCCTGGGGGCTATTAATGATGTCAAAAAAAGGATCCCTAAAGTGGTAATGCCTGGCTACTAGCCAGAAGTGGAGGAACCTTCTGGAGCGTTTGTCCATTTAGTATGGTAATATGGTAATACGTGTCCTGAAGGTCTAAGGAGCATATTCACTTATCCTTTTCCAAGAATGGAAGAATGGTCTACAGTGCAACCATAAAGAATTCTGTTTGGTGAATAAATTTGGTCAGAATGCTGAAATCCAAGGTTCGTCTACAGACACCTGCCATTTTGGCACTAAAAATAATCTTGAATAAATTCCAGACTCCCTCTAGTCTGTTTTTTTTTTTTTTTTGCAGTTTTGTATTTGCATAACTGTTGGATCACTTTTATAGAATGGAACACTGGGGAGTCTGTTGTGCACTGGAGGGTGAAACTGGAAAGGGTATGACACAACCTCTGGATGCATTCTTTTTGTACTCCAGAATCCGTAGTTATTTCTAGCCAGGCATTTAGGTGCAAGGATAAGCACCACCCAAATGCCTCCAGGGGAAGATCATTGTGCTTCCTTCCAGGTGTGTTGTTACGGCTTACTAAGGAAAGACTCCCTGAAGCTGTGGTTCTGCTAGTCACTCCTGCCATGCGGGTTTCGTTTTCCATTAAAGTTCCCCTCGGTGGCCCTGGGAGAACTCTCTCTGTGTGTGTCTTGGAAAGGCACTGTGAATCTTGAACCATATTTCCCCGGTGTCCCTCCGATTCCTGAAAAAGGATCTTTGGGGGGAAGGAAAAGTATCTCTATGGCTGAAAAGGTCTTAACATCTTTTTGATACTTGAATAATGCTTCTCAAACTTTTTTTTTGGGGGGGGGGCTAAAGGAAGACAATCTGACAAAAAGGACATGGATGGATGAAGACCCAACTGATTCAGCAAAATCACATAGATGCATCTAGGTGCGTCTCCCAATGGAAATGTCTGAATCTGTCTGAAAGTGCAATAAGAGAGGTGGACAATCTGGGCATAGACTGTAAGGTAGATGACTAACAAACAACATAACTCTTTGAAGTCTGGTAAAAGGGGACAAGAAATTCAAGGATCTTAGGGGAACAGATTGATAAAAACTGAATCCAATTTCCAAATCTGTCCATCATCTGAAACTCTCTGTCAGGTATGTGAATATAGGAACTTTTTACAGCCAGCACCTTTCCTGAGGTGGCTGTAACAACCATGGACTCCACAGGCAAACACTTGGTCCTGAACTGTTAATGCTCGGGGGGAAAACAGAATTCTGTCAGGAATATTGGGGGTGGGCTAAAAGGAGTCAGGATCTTTTCACGCCTGTAGAGAAATTAACTGGATAAGCTCATTTGCAAACAGAAACACTCTAAGAGTAGATAGTCAGGTGCTGAAGGATAGTTGCACTGATTCCTCTGGGGTAGAGATTTGGGATTTTCAGTCAGCTCCCTCTTCTAGTGAAACCAGGGTATCTCCAAAGGAGACATCATCAGAGGGGAAACCTTAGAGACCCTTCTTCATTGACTTCAGCATCATTTTTTAACAGAGTTCTCCATGGAATTTAAGGGTTTCCTCTTGCACTTCCTGTTATAAGGAGCCTCCTCGGTGAGAAGGGGCTGGAGGGAGAATATTAGAAGAAAGATGGATCTGATACCGAGGAATCCTGCCATCTGGGTATTCACTGTCCTGCATGCATATGTTGGTAAACTACCAGAGAAGGGGAGCTGGGGGGGAGTTGCAGTAGATAGGGCTCTTCATTGCCCCAAAAAACTGAACTCTGAGAAGAGGAAAGGGACAATAAAAAAAAACAGTAGCTCCAGAACCACAAGTAGCTATTTTGTTATGTTTATTCGCTGGTACAACTTTTGCAGTCCAAAAACTACCTCTTCAGGCATCAAAATACATGCATTACAAATCCACCTAAATACTAGTTAGAAAATAAGCAACTGATTAAACCATTAACTAATTACAAGCTCCTCTATATTAAAAGTTCTAAAACATAACTGAAAGCATTTATTTATGAATAAAAACATATGTAAAAATATTATATACATTTTTTTTTATGTATAAATATGTGCATCCACTAATTTAATGATTTTTATTATGTAAACCCTTTAGAACTGGTTTGATACTAAAAGCATCATTTAACCCTGGTGGGGACTGGGCCTTGAAATGTAAAATCCACTTAGCTTCCTCCCTTTCGGTTATATTATTTATATCCCCTCCTCTTATGTATGTCAGAACTACATATAAAATGAGAAATTTAAATGAGTTATCTTTATCCTTATCTATAATATGCCTATACAATGTATTACTTATTTTCTGTGGGAAGGGACAGCGGAACAGAGAAGAACAACCTTATAACCACAGTCTCTCTTAGCCCCAAAGAGAATATGCCAAGGTAAAAATCAGAACCGAATCAATGGATGCTGATGCTTCGAGGTGCAGGGACTACTTTGAAAAACAGGAGTAAGCATGTGCTCCCTGGAGTCGAGATCTCCAGACTGTTGAAACAACCATTTTCATTCAGTTACTACCTGCATGTATATTTCCTTCCAGTGCAGGAGGAAGCACTGTTGATATATCTTTAAGCACTAGCAACTTTACAAACGCATTCTGATTTTCAAATGTCATGGAGTTCTAAAACATTTGAACATGAACAGCTGTACAAATCAGTTTGATACTCAAATGCCATCCAGTTCTAATACATTTGCAAGATAAACACTTGTGCAAATCAGTTTGTCATTCATATGCCATACAGTTCTAATAATTTGTAAACACAAATACCTTGTATAAACCAGTTTGAAATTCAAAGGATATATCATTCTTTACAGAACTCCAGCTGGCTATGCTGGAAAAAGTTCAATCAGTGCTGACGAGGTTGGCGCCAGATCCAACATGGTCAGTGCCAAAGAGGGCTTCTCGTCAGTGCCGATGTGGAGCTCTGCTCTGACAGTTTCAGTGCCTTATCCTGTACTTGTTTCAGGACTGAAGGTCCTCGGGTTCCACAAGTGCAGATTTCAATAAAGCTATCTGTTCCAAGGCGCTGTTGAAACCAAAGCAATATGCTTAGGAGCATTCAGAGGAACTTAAACGAACTCAAGCTCTGTGCCTTCTAGGACATGGTGCCAAGGAAGAAGGTGGCACCAAACTACCTAAATCTCTGTCAAAACAGAAGAGAAAGCTGATGAGGGAAATGTTTCACTTTCTTCTCTGTCAGCACCAGAGATGGCCTCCAAGTTAAAAACGCTTAATCTTATATACAACAAGAGGTCTTTCTTGAAACACAGTGTTAGTGTGCTATCTCTTTGTCACTGGCACAGCTGTATATGGAAGTACCCGACTCAAACAGAAACAAGCAAAAGAAAAAACTGTCAGAAAAAAGAATTTCCTGCTGCATTTGTGGCACATCTCAAAAAACAGGAAGGCCCTTAGATTTTAATGGAAAATGGAAAACACACTTTTCCAGGAAAACTGTGGAACACACCTACTCTCACACTAATACAAGATAAGGAGTGAAAGCAGAAGAGTTGCAAGATTTTTTTTAAATTAAAAAGAAGGAACCTACCAACAAAGTACAACAGACTATAAACCGTATCGACTAAAAGGAGAGGGCAGAAATCACACAGAAGGAAGTAGAACTATAGTGAAGAAAAGCTCTTTAGGGAAGGGATGTTTATAGAAGATAAAATAAATAACTGACTTAGCTCGACAGCTCTAGCAAATGTGTTTGTCTCTGGAAGAAGCAAATGAGATCACTAGGAGGTAACTAGGAGAGAGGCATTGTGGGTAGGGCTTAAGCTTGAGAACTTTTAGCCATCGTGAGCTGTAGTAATGGCAGATTCTGTTCCGATATTCGGAACCAAATTCATTAGTCAAGGATAAATGAAGACTGACAACATCAGATCTATTTATATGCTCATCCCGAACAGATAACTTGGTTAACAACAGGAAAAAAACGATACTCCTCCTTAAGAGTGAACCTGCATGCTATCCTAAAAACTATAGACCAATAACTTTCCTTCCGACAGTGTATGGACTATATAATGAAATTGATGCCCACAGAATTTAGTCATTTAAAAGAAAACTCAGTCATGGCAACAGAACAAAAGGGTAACAAAAGAAAGTCATGCTGTTAAATAAAGTCATAATGGAGAATTGTAAAACGGGGAAGAATCTAAGTACGGCATGGACAGATTACAAAAAAGCCTTCAACACCATACCACATTTGTGGATAAAGGAGTGCTTACAAAGTACAAGACACACCCTACATGATCAATTACATTAGAGTGACCATGAAACAGTGGCAAACCCCTTTGTAGCTAAACCATGGTAAAGAATAAATTATTAACCCAGGGATAAAAATACAAAGGGGAATATTCTAGAGTGACCACTTCTCTTTGGTTTTGCCCTTAACTCATTATACTGTCTACTTGGCTCCCAGACAAGTGTAAAGACTTATCTTCTTTTTGTGGATGATTTAAAACTGTATAGTTCATCAAATGATGAGCTGAAAGCACAACTGCAAGTGGTCAAAATTTTCTCAAATGATATAAAAATGTAATTTGGTCTTGATAAATGTGAAAAAGCAACATTTAAAGCAGGAAAGGTGCATCACCAAGAAAATTTCAGTGTGGGACAGGAATGTGATATAAAGGAACTTGAGCAGGAGAAAATGTATAAATATTTGGGAATTGATGAAGCACCAACAATAAAATATGAACAGACACGAACAAATCTCAGTAAGGAATATTTTAGAAGAAAATTAATACTGAAAACAGCCCTGACATCTAGAAACAAAGTTCAAGCTAAAAACTAATTTGCTCCTCCTGTTCTAATTTACAGTTTTAGGGTTATTGACTGGCCCAAAAGGTACTGGATCAGTTGGACGGGAAAACAAGCAAAATGCTTCACACTCATCAAAAGGTATATAAAAATCAGCGTGTGCACCAAGGTTACACATTCCTCATTCTGAAGGAGGTATGAGCCCCATCGATATTGATTACATGTACAGATTTCCATTCGTAAGACTGCATACATATCTGCTGACCTCGCCAAATCCAAACATAGTGAAAGTTTTAAAACATGAACAGAACAAATCTAAAATGACTTCCCTGCTTAGTTTAGCAGAAGCATATCGGTGTCAAGCAGGAAAGAAATCAAACTGGCAGTAGACACAATCAGGCAGCAACAGAATGTACCAAAAAGAAAAGGTGAAGGACTGGATCAGAAAACAAGAAATGTGGAAAAGGCATAAACATGGTTGCAAGTACAGAAAACTCCTGGAACAACCTCATGTCAATCAAGATCTGACACAGGAATGGTTAAGGAAAGGTGAATTTAAACCAAAAAATGAAAGGTTAATATTGACAGCCTAGGACAGTGGACTATGTACTTGTTGGTTTACAAAGTCCATTGAACAAGTGGGAGAAACAGACAAATGCAGGTAATGTAAAACAGAACAGGAAATAGTTTCACATCTTGTTTCTGGGTGTGATACACTAAAGGCAGCGAGCCTGTATACTGAAAGTCATAATAATGTGACAAGACTGTTGCATTGCGGATTGGACAAATATTACAAGTATTCAATTGTATTTATTACTGCTTAGTTGTAACTTGATTAAAGTGTAGCTATCATTCTAAGCCTTTTGGATTAAGCACTTGGGCTTCAGACCAGTTGTTTTACATTAGGAAGGTTTGTGGCAAGCACTGTGGTGGCAGGACAGGTAGCTTTCATCCTTCTAAGTTGGGAACTGCTGATTGAGAGCCCAGTGTCCAAGTGTATTAGTTCTGGTTTAGGCACTTGGGCTTCAGGCCAGTTATTTTACATTAAGAAGGTTCGTGGTCTGCACTCTTGTGGGAGAAGAGGCTGGACTCTGCCCTTCTGAGCTGGGAATTTCTGGTTAAAGGTTTATAGTGCCTGAATATTTGAACTGTATCTTACTGAAATTGGTACACCTTGTTTGCTCTAGCATAGACTAGATCCATGCCTGCTGAATCTAGCTTTGTTTATATGCTTGTTGTTTGTTTGCTTGTTATTTCCCTGGAAGCTAATTCCACCTAATACGCGGCTTCTCAGTGCTTCTGTGGATCACTAGTGATATCTGCATTGCTTACTGTACTTATTTCCTTGTTTCACTTGAAAGAAAGTTACTGTTTGTCGTTTTTGCATTTAGTTACTTGTAACACATTGCACTCAAGTTACCTGGCACTTGCTCACTAAAGCAATTATATAAGTCAGCACTAAAAATTAAAAGCACTACACCCTCACTCCCCACTGGCCCTTGTTTTCAATTATTAAGGAATTCCCAATATTATTTTAGCATGTCCAAAGGTCAGTTGTCAATCTCCGCTCCGGTCCAGCTGGTGAATCTGGGAATCTTGAGGCAATGTTATAACTGCCTCATGTACACAGACAACCCTCTCCTCCTCCCACATAACACAAATACTTGCGAGAGATGCAGCTATTTAGCCAAACTGGAGGCTGAGCTCTCTCAACTCAGGACTGGCAAGACCATACAGGAGGAGAAGGCAACTACACACACCACAAAACCAGCCTCACATAATGCTACCACACCACTGAATCAAACACATAAACACACAAAGACATACTCGAGGCTCCGGTAAAATTTACCTAAACAGCAGAGGCCTCCAAAGCAGACACCCAAACAACTGCTACCTCAAGACACCCCACAAGCAACACATAAACCACAAAAGCAGTGTGCAAAGCAGTCACAGCCCTTAAAGCCAAATACAACACCAAACATACTTGTCATAGGTGACTCCATAGTCAGACACACTGGCGTCCCACTCACCAGGCTGAACAAGGAGAGGGTCACAGTAAGCTGCCTATCGGGCGCTAGAATCCGCCACATAACACAAGCACTCGGGTCACTCCACGTCAAGTACAAATATGACACAGTCATTGTCCATGCTGGTGTGAACGACCTGAGACGTACCTCCCTGGACTACATAAAAGAGACATAGAGGAGCTCTCTGATTATGTAGCCCAGGCAGGTATGACCCTAACCCTGAGCAGTATCCTTCCTTCACCAAGAATGATGCCACAATATAGAGACAAGATGATCAGCTTTAACAATTGGCTTAATGTCTGGTGTCATTCAAAGGGGATCCAGTGTCTGTCTGCCTGGGATGACATGCTTGACAAGCCACGCTGCTTCGCAAGGGACGGCTTGCACCTGTCACCCCTGGGATTCCGGATATTGGCTAAGGCTCTTGCCACCCCTATAGTGCCTTTTTTAGGCAAGGCTCAAATTCTAAACCTACCACCCTAGAAAACAAAAATGGGAAGAAACTGAGGGTAATGCTGCTCAATGCCAGAAGTCTAAATCTCAAAATGCACGCACTCGAGGCCCTTCTCAGTATGGAGAACATCGATGTCTGTGCTGTAACTGAAACCTGGTTCAAGGCTCCTGAGAGCACCCCGGCACTATTAGGTTTTACCTCATATCATGCATTCCGGCCCCAAAACCCGGACCACACCACAAAAGGAGGGGGTGTATCCATATTCATAAAGGATACCCACACCTCCAGGTTGGTGGCAACGCACGAAGCTTCGGAAACCATCCAGGTGCAACTAACCATAGGCAAAACTGCTCTACAAATTGTAGCATGCTACAGGCCACCCTCTCAAACTCAGGAACACCACACAGCCTTCCTGAAGACACTGGAGGGTATAAATGTATCTCCAAACACCATCATATTGGGTGACTTCAACTACCCGAATATAGACTGGGAACATTACTCAAGCCCTAACTTTCTAGCCCAACAGTTCCTGGAGTTCATAAATTCAAATGCCATGGAACAGCTAGTCACTGTTCCCACGAGAGGAGAAAATATACTAGATCTCATTATCACAAACATGGGGACAAAATGCTCCACACCGGAAGTATATCCCTCATTGGTGAGATCTGATCATAAACTAATCTCACTGGAAATCCACATCCGCCCCACCCCAACCAAAAAAGACCACAGTGAAGAACTTCTCTAAAGCAAACTTCACACTACTCAAGACTGGTGTGGTATCCTTCAAGGCCCTTGAGACAGTGGAAACCACAACCCAAGCTGCAGAAGCCCTTACAAATGCCTTCTATGAACACCTCCAGGACTGCATGGATCAGGCATTCCCAAATAAAACCAAGACTCTTTCCACAAAGGGCAAACGTCCAGTCTGGTGGACCCCAGCCATTAACAAACTTTACAATAAGAGGAGAAAGCTATTACATGATAGAACAAAATCCATAAAAGGGAAGTCACCCCTGATCATTATTAGTAAAAAATACGAGCACTCATAAAATCAACTAAGGCCAATTTTGAGAGAAAAATTGCCATGGATTCAAAGGACAATCATAAGGCCTTTTTCAGCTATGTTAGGAACCTGGGTGGAAACTCCCAGATATGCTCAGAATTAGTCCAAAATGATACAAAAATCACTGAACCCAAAGACATTGCCAACATACTGGCAGACAGGTTCAGTGCAAACTTCACCCCCCCCCCCTAAAGGAGAGATAACTATCCCAGCGGAGTGTAGCCTCCCAGACATCTCAAATGCGCAGGTGAAAGCTGCTCTCTCTAAAGCTAAAAACACAGCATCAATGGGACCGGATGGTGTCCCTGGCTGTGTGCTACACGAGCTAAATGAGGAATTAAACCCACACATAAGGCAGCTGTTTAATCTCAGCCTTACCACAGGATACGTGCCCAAGAAGTGGCGTACAGCAACTGTGGTCCCACTCCACAAAGGTGGTGCCTCTACGGACCCTGGTAATTACCGCCCCATAAGCTTAATAAGTCTAGTCTGCAAAGCTATGGAGAGGATCATAATGGAGCTCATAAACAAAGATATAGGGGACTTGCAGACATTGGACCCGACCCAGTTTGGCTTCGTCAAGGGAAGATCATGCCTTTTGAACTTGGTCGACTTCTTCGAAACAGTCACCAAGGCCATTGATGAGGGAAAGGCAGTCCATACAGCCTACCTTGACCTTGCAAAGGCTTTCGACACAATACCCCACTCGGGTATTGTAAAAAAACTTACCAGCTTAAATGTAAACCCATATGTCACAAGATGGGTTGCAAACTGGCTTAAGGACAGAACCCACAGGGTTAGAGTTGCTGGCGCTATGTCAGACTCCAAGCCGGTCACAAGTGGTGTCCCACAGGGCTCGGTCCTTGGCCCTCTATTGTTCGGCATCTACTTCTCAGAAGTACAGGCCAACATGGGAGGGCTTTGGCTGACAAAGTTTGCAGACAACTGCAAACTGGGCGCCATAGTGGAAAGTGCATCGGACACGGATATCCTTCAGAAGGGACTCACGGAAACAGATAGCTGGTGCCAGAGCCATGGCCTGAAGTTAAACGCCAAAAAATGTATAGTCATACCCTTCGGGAAAAACAAGGTAACCCCAAGCTACCATATAGGTGGCAATCCACTAAGCACAGAAGAGGTTATCAGGGACCTGGGGACCCAGGTTGACAGTGGCCTTTCTTTTGACACTCACGTTGCTAAAGTGGTTAGAAAGACCTTCTACATTGCCCACCTGATCATGAAGGGATTCACATCCAGATCTAGTGAGGTCATTGTTCCACTGTACTCTTCACTTATCAGACCAATGATCGAGTACAATGCCCCATTCGGGATGTATCTCGCCCGACATCTGCAGCAATTGGAGAGACCCCAAAAGTTTCTCACCAAAAGGATAAAGGGACTCCAAAATCTGTCATATGCTGCCAGACTGAAGAAACTCCAGCTCTATTCAGTCGCATACCGTCTGCTCAGAGGTGACATGTGCCTGACATACAAGGCCATGTCCAACCCGGAATTAATGGACATGCTCCACCTCAAAAAATCCAAATCCACCAAAACCACTAGAGCAAGCGACTTAAACCTTAGCACGGATATAAATAGGACGTGCTGGAGGGATAGATTTATCACTCAGAGACTCCCTATGCTGTGGAATAGAGTCCCGGTCCATGTGAGGCAGAGCACCTCGCTGGCTCTGTTCAAGAGAAATCTTGACCTGTGGATGGGAGATCGTAGGTTTACCCCGGGAATCATCTCTGTGTCACTGCTGGACAGAGGCACAACAAACTAATGGGTACAGTATTTTTTCATATAAGGGGTGGCGTAAGCCACAAAAATTCGGGCTAGGCTTATAAATGCCTTGGGGCAGATAGCCTAGTATAAACCTATGAACCTAATACTGAAGTAGCTGAAAAGCATTGGAAACATCAGCCACAAAGCATTATAGAGAATGATGAAGTTTATATCACATGGGATCACCAATAACCAACAGTTCAAAAACCAGACGTGAGAAAATCAGATATAGTAGACCATGAAATGAAGACAAAAGTAGCACTGATCACTGAAATTGCTACACCCAGTGATTAGTGGGCGTCTTACATACAGACACAAAATCAAAATACCAGGATCTTGCAGGCAGAAACAAGGGTAATGTGAAAGATACCCAGACAATTCCAATAGTAATAGGAGAGCAATGGGTCTCAAAAAACAACTGACAGTCATATTTAGATATGCTACCGATACATGAAACTCCATATGAATTGCAGAAGGTGTCCGTTCTGGGCACGTTGCGCGTGCTGCAAATAGCACTTTTCGTTAGCATCAAAGATAAACCATACTTATTTCTTGAACTCCCCTGTTTCATCATCTTGTCTTTCCAATTAAACCTGTAATCTTATGTCTGTTATATGTATGAGCCTTTACTGAGCTCTAAATATCCCTTCAAATCATGTTATCCTAAACCACCCTGCTCTATGCAGAGGAACAACGTATCCCACTTAACTCTTGCCCTCTCCCCCCCCCCCCCCCCAAAATCAGCATCCTTCAACTCATTATTAATTATGGTCCACAACTTCTCCTCTGGTTGATAAAAATATGTCTTACCTGTATGTGAAATTAGAAGGACTAGAAACATTTTCACTGCTTGTCTTACTATCCAACACCATGATCAAGAGCTTCCAAATTCTCAATTTTTGTATTATCTTTTGTTTAGCATTTTCACACACATTCTTACCTGCCATAAAAGAATCCTTTTTAATTCACATACCTAATCACTTAATCTTATCATATTTCCAAAGATATGGGTATTACTGAACCAATTCATATGTAGGTACCCAGTTTACTGATATAGCCTTTGTTTTATCTCCATTTACTTCATATCCTGAAAAGACTCGAAACTGTCACAAAAGGTTTCACAACACTGAAATGTCCTTTTCTAGATTTACTATGTATAAAACAGCATCTGTTATTTTCTTTATCAATGACTCTAAGTATAAAGCAAATAAAGGGGAAAGAAAGAGGTTCCTCCATTCAAACACAGCTTACCCAAGAGGTACTCTCCCACCTTAACTCTTCATATAGCATCCTAATTAATCCTATTATTCTATCAGGGAATGCAAATGCTACCACTGCATCCCACATACAATTCCAGCTAACTCTATCAAATGTCTTCACTGCATCAAGAGCCACCAAGAATAGCAGTATTTTCTTATACTCTGCCTCCCTTTGGATCACCATTTTATTAATTTTTCAAATTGTTTGCCTCCCCTCTATAATACCCAAATGATCTATATCTATCAATTCTGGTAAAAAACATTGTCATTCTCTTAACTAGTATAGGTAAACAATTTATAATTATGACTTAAATTGAAACTGGCCTAAATGAAGCTGGGTCTGAATGGTCTTTAACCGCTTTGGTAATAAACCACAACAGTTTTCTTCCAATATGTTGGTACTGTCCCCTCCTTTTACAATACTGTTAAACAAAAACTTTCAAATGTTTATTACTTTATATCTTTGCAGCTTACTGATCATCAGCCTCTTTTCTACTTGTTTACCTGGAATGTCATCCATTTATTCGCTTACAACAGACACCACCTAGACAACACTCTACCCTGTGAGAAAGGATACTTGGTATGCACTAAATACTTACTTAAAGGCACCTTACATTAGGTGAGATCTTCTAAGAGATACAGCTGTACAAAAAAGGCCATCATCCAAGTAGCCACAGTGTGGTAATTTCTTTTCTGTGGCATACCTTCTAATCCCAGTAGTAACCTAAAATGTGTTACCTCCCACAATGCCACCCTACGCTGTACACATATTTCTTTGTGATGTTTAGCTATGTAACCTTTTGTTGGTGTAGAAATCTTGACCCATATGCTGTAGGCTTGGTCTGTATCTCCTCTAACAGCCAGTGATGCATCAGTTTAGACTGCCTCAGGATAGGTAAAGCTGACATCAGCAACTTATACTCACCCTTCCCTCACTAGCTTCTCCAGTACCTGGGCTGCTAATTGGGCCCAGGTCATCAGGATTGCAATCAGGGATTTATCATAATGCGCCATGAAGCTGACCCTTGAGACAATTTTTTGAGACACAAAATAAATTGATACTGCAGACAATTTTAAAATGGCAAGTTTTGAAGATTAAGAGAGAGAAAAATGGGCACGTACCAGTTAATGGTAAGAGTAAGCAGTAATAAGATTCATATTACCTTTCCCAGGGTGGACAGATACTGTTAAAAAATAGGCAAAATACAGAACAACAGTGCGTGGAGAAAACAATAGTTAATACTGGTTCAACAGACATCATTCAAAAAAAGATCTTCATTTAAAATGCAGAAACCATAACCACAAATTCCACGCAAAACAGAATAGTTACTGATTTGTGGTATAATGAGCAAAGCTCAAATTCAAAACTGAATATGTAGAGTTTTGCTCAAAAAACTTGCATTGTTTTACTCAGAATGCCAAAAAGGGGAAAAATGATAATCTAAATCTGAAATGTTCTGAGATGTGAAGTCTTAAGTGAACTATGAAGTAGTCTGTCAGTCCTAAGTCCTTGCAAGTACCCTAAATATTCTGTGATTGACCATGCATGTTTATCTGCTTAAAGTGATGAATAGTTGGAAACAGATGCATCCCATTGAGAATTACCTATAATTTACTAATGTTACCCAATAACAGGCTTACCATCCCATCTCCATACTGATTTTTTTAAACACCTTTATTGAATTATCATTTGTGACATAAGCACCTTTACATTCATATAAAAGTAATCAAACTGTAATAGCAAGCTCAAGTTTCCAAACATTATACTTCACATATATGGCTATATATCATATAACCTAAGCAACATCACATAAATTATTCAATTCCTGCCCCCTTTTTGAAACAAGAAACATCTTTAATAAACCATCACTTACAGCATAGGCAATCATGCATTTATATAAATGAATACAAACCACACAACACAATTCTAGCTGCAAGCAATTTACATCTCAAACGATGCTGACACACCCTCAGTTGCAAACATTATGCTTCACTTACAATATACCCAATCATTTTCAAACATCACATAGCTCATTTAAGTCCTGCCTTCTTTTAAACCTCATTCCTCCTATGTATTGTTACCACAATTCCCATTTTTTTCTATGTAGTTTGCTCCTACCCTTTTCTAACAATCTCAATTCCAGTTGTTTTATCTCAGTTACTATGTTCACTACTTCTAGTGTAGTTCTAGTATAGTTGGTTTAGATTTTGATTTTCTAGTAATTGCTTTTTTGGCAGGCACCATAATTAAGGACACAGCAAGGCCTTACCATGTCTAGGCAATTCCGATCCTCTGCCATAGCTCAGAAAGTCATCTACCTCATCACACCAATCACCCACCCAGCATCTCCGACAGCACATCCTGCAGGGAATCCTTAAAGTCCACCAACTCACTGCATTCCCAGAAAATATGTTCTCAATTACCTCTTTCTTGCCTGTCACACCACCACCATTTGCTGTCTACCTGAGGAAAAATTCTCTGGAATCCACTTGCGATATAAAACAGCTATATAAATATTTCCAAGCAAAAATCCTAAATCTTCTAGATTGTGTTGCATATTTGGGAGACATATATATATATCCTCCCATTGTTTATTTCTGAATAGCTTATCCAATCTCTCTTTCCAATCCTTTCTTACCTCCTCTGATTGATTCTTATAGTTAACATGCAACATTGTATATGCTCTACTAATTATTCCTGTTTTAATGGCAGCTTCTGTTCTAGACTCAATTAAAAACTCTACCAGTGCTGGTCTTTCGTTTATTTCTTTCTCTTTGCCTATACTCTGACATCAATCTTTGATAGGGAAAGCAATCTCTAACCTGCAGTCCAAATAAATCCTTGGTGTCTTCCCATTCTATCATCATTCATTCTCTAGTTATCTGCACCCAATACCTTGGTTCCTTTGCCAGTTTTCTCCAATAAATTCCAGCCCCCTCTCTTGCCTATTATCTATATCCCTAATTGCAGACATCCCTATCGGCAGACTCTCCTTTCTCCATTCCCACGATGGCTTAGTTCTTAGGATACTTTCTGCTACTTTATAGAAATCATATTCTGTATTATTCGTTTTAAAGGCCTGCATCCAAAATTCCAGTTCATCTTTCTTTCTTGAGCCCCCCCCCCCCCGTTGCATCTTCATCCCTTTCCACTTTCAGTTACAGTTTTCTGCTTGTGCTATGTATAGGAGCCTTAACTGTGAAGCTCTGAAATACTCTTTCAAATTGGGTAATCCCATTGCCTGTTCATCTGGAAGAATCAGCTCATCCCACTTAACTCTTACCGTCTTCCCCACCCATATAAAGTTCTTACATAATTTACCGCTATTGCCTTTGTTTTAGCTTCATTAATTTTGTATCCTGAAAAGATATGAAAAGTACAGTTTGTGTACACTTACCATAAATGTAGATGTTCGAGTGCATTCGCTGTTGCAGTCATTACATTTGGGTAATCTGCTGGCAGGTTGCCCTCAGTCGGCCTGAATTCCAAAGTCTTGAGTCCTGCGTCAGTTGCTGTCTCCTCTTCCATGACGTCAGGGGTATAAAACAAGCAGCCAACGCCATTTTCTTTAGTTTTTCTTGCCCCCGCTGTCAGGTGCCCCCAAAAAGGTAGCAAAAAAAAAAAAAAAAAAAAATATATATATATATATATATATATATATATCAACTATATATACATGCAACAATACAAACTTTACCTTCATCTACAAGCAAATACACCACAGAGGTTGTAGAAGATAGTGAAGGAAAGATAACCTCCAGAATGAAAGGGCGATGGCGGGCGGGTAACCTGGACTGCAACAGTGAATACACTCGAACATCTACATTTATGGTAAGTGTACACAACTGTACTATGTTCTTCGTGTTTCACTGTTGCAGTCATTACATTTGGGTAGAATCCCAAAGCTATGGATGGGAGGCTGGAGCTAAACAGCATTAAGGGAGGCTATAAGACCCTGCAAAACTGCAGTGGCAAAGCCTGCCCTGGACGTAGAGTTGTTGTGTCTTTCGGCTTTTCCTGGTTAGGGGTCACCACAGTGGAACTCCGGTCCACTAATGATTGGCAGTTGAGTTTTACGTGTCGAGTTGCCAGCCCTGATGCACAACCTTCAACGAAGGTACGCCCATTCATGCATGTCTCCACGCAGAAGACGCTCTAGCTGAGAATCGAACCGGACAGCGTCTTACTGTGAGGCGACAACGCTACTGCAGCACCACCACCACCACAGTTACCTGCCCTGGACTTAGAATAGAGAGGCAAATGATAATGCTTTGTAAACGTGTGAACAGAACTCCAAGTATTAGCCTCTAGAATGTCTTTGGTTGGTACTCCTCTGAGAAAGGCTGCTGATGTAGCTGCAATTCTGGTGGAATGAGACCTACTGCCCTTGGGCACAGGTTTGCCATGGTGTAAGTAGCAGAAACGAATGCAGTGGCTTATCCACTTTGAAATAGTCTGCTTTGAAATAGCTTTTCCTTCTGATCCTGCAGCATATGTCACTAGTAATTGCTCAGTTTTTCTTAGAGCTTTAGTCCTGCTCAAGTAGAATCTTAGCTGTCTGTGTACGTCCAAGGAATGCAGAATTCTCTCCCCTTTGTTCTGCGGATTTGGTGTTATCATGCTGAAGACTTGTGGATCTAGTTTCCACTCATGAGGGTCCATAAGGTCTCTGCTTAAATCGTCTGCCAGAGCATTTTGTTTTCCTAGCAGGAATTGAGCTTGAAGATGTACTCGGTAAGTCAAAGCTGTGTCCCACAGTGCCATGGCTAGTCTGCAAAGTGGGTATGAATTAAGTACTTGAAGGCTGTCAGGGCATTTTGAACAGCTAACATCTCTTTTTGGTTGATATGCAGATGCATTTGTTTTGGGGTCCATATGCCCTGAATGCATTTCCCGCCAGATGGGCCCCCCCATGCATAATCTGATGCATCTGTTGTTAAGGTTTGGCTGGCAGGGGGTAGAGTGAAGGGCCATCCCATGTTTGGTGACATGCCTTTGCCCACCATAGAAACTCCTGTTGTAGGCAAGGAACGAGAGGAATCATTGTTTCCAGACTGTGACAATGTTGACTCCATAAACTTTTTAGGTACCACTGAAGCTTCCTCATATGCAGTCTTGCATATGGAATCAGTAGAATGCAGGATGCCATGAACCCCAAAGCCTGCAGAGTTTGTCTTGCAGATAACTGGGTTTTTGTTGCCATCAGTTTGAAGTAAGTAGTCGGTTGCCTTTGTTTGTCTGGTGTGAGGAAAGCCATTTGGCCAGTTGTATTCAAACTTGCACCCAGGAATGTTATCTTTTGAGAGAGTACCAGTTGCGATTTCTTTTCGTTTATTGTGTACCCTAGGCATGTTAGAAGCCTTTTCATAAATGCCAAGTGCTGAAGAAGAATGTCCTTGTTTTCTGCTTGAATGAGACAGTCGTCCAAGTAAGGATATATTTGTATACTTCTTTGTCTGCAAAAAGCAATTACTGGTGCCAGGGACTTTGTAAAGACGCTGGGCGCAGTATAGAAGCCAAAGGGCAGTGCAGAGAATTGGTAATGCATTAAGCCAGCCTTGAAACAGAGGTATCTTCTGCATGATTCCCTTACTGGGACATGCAGGCATGCCTCTTTTAGGTCTAATGTCACCAGCCAAGCATTCTTGCACAGCATGGGCAGAAGCTGCTGCAAAGTTAGCATTTTGAATTTTGGAATGTAAAGGAATGTGTTCAAAATTGATAAATCCAGTACTGGCCTCCAGGCCTTGTCCTTTCTGGGTACCAAGAACAGTCGAGTAAAAACCTTGTCCTTTTTCATGTTCTGGTACTGGCTGAATAGCCCCCATATCCATGAGGGACATAACCTGTTTCTGTGCCTCTGCCCATTGATTTTTTGGCAGATCCAGCCAACCGTTTGCCCTTGGCAGAGTATGGAAATGGAATCTGTATCCCTGTGATACTATGTTTAGCCCCCACTTGTCCTAGGTTATTAACTGCCAATTTTGAGCAAAAAGTGCTAATTTACCCCCTAAGGGTGCTGCCAAAAGGTAAGTGCTTGGTGATGGCAGAGGGAAGTCATTGGGACTTTTTTCTGTAGGGTTGCGTTTTATCTCCTCCAGATTTGGAGGTAGAGGCACCCCCATTGCTTTGACCTGTAAGAATCTTGTGCCTGGTATCTAGAACCTTTAGGGCATCTGGATTTGCCCCTTCGAGTTCTATCGGACACAGGAAAGGACAAATTGTTTGTAGGCCAGTATCTACTGAATCTTGGTGGCTGCACTTGTAAGAAGTCTTTTACAGTTTGCATAGACTTCGCTTTGTCTTCCATTTTCTTTAAAACCTCTTCTGCCTTAATACCAAACAGAGCATCATGCTGTAAAGGTGCATCCAGTAATTTAGCTTTAACATGATCAGGCAAATTTTGCTCTTTTAGCCAAGCATGCCTCCTAATCACAGATCCAGTAACTGCGGCCCTGCAGGAGGCCTCTAAGGAATCAAAACCACATTGCAAAGTATGCTTTCCAACTTGTTCAGCTGCATGCAATAATTCCTGCAAATCTTTATTCAGCAATCCTAATAACATGTTGTTGATACTTGAGCATATGAAACTGGCAGTTTAAGGCCCTAATTACCAAGGTTGCAGATGGATAAACCTTCTTTCCCCATCTATCCAGTGCTCTTGAATCTCTGTCAGAGGGGGTAGTATTTTTTGCTGTTAAGGCCTTAACTCCCTTTGGACCCTGTGAAATAGTTTCAGGATCAGCAGCAGGGCTTCTAAATAAAAATATGTGTGAGTCAGGGACCCTGTAATATCGGTCAGGCTTGCTGGGAGCCGGAGGTAAGGAGTCAGGAGTCACGCTCGACTCCGAAAACACATCATCCACAATGTCTACAACAGGGGGTATGGCTAAAGGCCTGTGATGAGGGAGAATAAGGAAATCGCTGAACCTCTTTTTTGATTCTGAGAAATCTTGACACTCCCAGTGAAAATGCTCCCTCAAAGTATGCAAAGTTTCTCCAAATGAATAATCCAGGAGGTGATGCAGATGGGATAGATTCCTCTGCATCAGAATCCTCATAGGGAGGTATAGATAATTCCTGATTAGAAGAGGAATCAGAAGAAATAGAAACCTGATCTGAAGATTCATAATCAGTGTCTTGCCTAGGCCTCTTATCGGGGGGGGGGGGATGGGAGCCTCTGATCAAGGTAATTAGGTTTTTTAGGCATAGCGGCCTGTGCATGTGGCTCATGCATCAGTTTTTTAGCTTTAGAAGCTGCTTTTGTCTTTGGTTTTGCAGCTGTCGTTGGTTTTATATAAAAATGTTGAGGCCTGAATACACCCTCAGAAGCCGGTGCCTGCTCAGTGGCTCCGGACCCATCCAAGGGAGAGACATCCATGGGTACAACACTTTGAGTATCTTGCGGCATGCCAGACTCCACATGGGTCTCGGTAGGGGCCTGCGACTTGAAAGTAGCAGGCATCAGGGGCTGCAAAAGCGAACCAGAGACTGGCTTAGGAGAAGCTTCATAGTCGGTTTTGGACCTCAATGGTCTGTCTCTGTCCTTTTCTTTGCGTTTCTTGTGTACTCCGGTAGTCGGATTGCAATCCGACGACATTTCAGGGTAGTTAAATCTGTTTCCAAAATATTTTGAAGCAAAAATATACCGACACTTAATAGTGCATTGGTTAAATCTAGCACAAAACCGACAGTCAGGCACATTGTGATCAGGGCCTAGGCAAGTAATACAGTATCCTTATGAGGTATTTGCTTCCCACAAGTAATACAATTATTAACTTTTTCTGACATCGGTATGGAGCAAGAAAAAAAGTTTCCCCAACGGGGTACTTGGCTTTAGTGAAGACTTCGGTTCTGAAACTCGAAAGCGAAAACTTCAGGAGTTGACCGACCGGCACTTGTGAACTGCTTCTGCTTCGGGCACCACGCGGCAAGAAAGACTAAAACAAATGGAGTCGGCTGCTTGTTTTATACCCCTGACGACCTGACGTCATGGAAGAGGAGACGGCAACCGACGCAGGACCTAAGACTTTCAAATTCAGGCCGACTGAGGGCAACCTGCCAGCAGATTACCCAAATGTAATGACTGCAACAATGAAACACGAAGAACATCTTTCTCAAAATGTTTCACAACACTGTAATGTTTCTTTTTGGTTTTGTCAGATATAAAATTATATCATCTGCAAATAGAACCGGCTTTTGTTGACTACCATAACAATTATATCCTTGAATTTCTGAGTCTCATCTTTCCTTTGCTAATGGTTCTAAATATAGCATAAATAACAAAGGGGCAAGAGGACATGCCTAAATGGTTCCTCTGCTCAAGCAGAAAATATCACTGGGGACCCCACCCACTTTAATTTTCAACTCCGATCTCTTGCATATCCTTTTAATTAACCAGAACATTTTTTTTTTTTTTTTGCAGGAAATGCAAATGCTTCCACTGCCCTGCTTACAAAGTCCCAGCTTACTCTGTCAAATGCTTTCTCTGCATCAAGACCCACCAATAACAATGGTATTTTCTTACATTCTGCTTCCCTCTGGATCGTCAACGTTTTGTTAATGTTGTCAAATGTTTGTCTCCCCTCCACAAAACCACAGTGGCATTACTTTTACCATTCTTTTAGCCATTACAGACATGAACACTTTATAATCATAGTTTAGTATTAAAATTGCCCTGTATGAAGCTGGATCTGACAGATCTTTACCCTCTTTAGGTACAACAGCTACCACTGCTTTCTTGCAGGATGTTGGCACTTCTCTTAATATATTGTCAAACAAAACCTTCCAGATCTTTATCAGTTTTTTCCCTCATAGCTTCCAACCTTCCACAAGAATACCATCCATTCCTAAGGACTTTTCTGAAGATTGGCTACACATCACAATTTTTTATCTCATCTCCTCCTATCCTGTTAGTAATTAAGCCTCATCTACCACTAACCTTGGCATATTTAATTCTTCCATAAACATTTCCATTTTTATCTTTTGCATCTTTTCTTGATTTCTATATTTCTCTGCTTTATAAAGACTTTCAAAGAATTTCCGAAATATTTCTAATACCTCTACAGGATCTCTTATTACCTTCCTTGCTATAGGCTCCCTAAACTTAGCAACAGCCCTTTCTACTTTCTGTTGCCTGAGTCATTGTGCTAAAAGTTTTTGTGTTCTAGGTTATCAAAAAACAGTTGCTTAACAGAAATCTTTCTAAACTCATATATATTACTGAGGTAATCCCTTATTTTCTGCTTAGCATTCTGCAGTTGATCCTCTTCTTGTTCAGTGAGATTCCAGCTATTCTGCAATACTTAACTTTTGTCAGTCCCTCTAAACAATTCTTGTTACTTCCTAACCACAGCTCCCTTTCTTTTATTTCCACTCTAAACTCCACCTTAATTTTATCCTACTCTCTAGCTATATTTTCAGAAGTAATTTCTATCCTCTCGAATAGCTCCTGCATAATCTCCACTACCCATTCCTTAAATTCCTCTTTTCAAAAGATGGGTGGGAAAGCGCCAGTGTTTTATTTTTATTTCATTACCCTGTGTTATTATTTTAGTTATTATTGGTGCATGATCTGAAATAGTTATTGGGTACATATCACGATCTTCAATTAAATGCACATGTTCCTGTGAAATATAAATTCTGTCTAGCCTAGCCCAGTTTTTATGTCTTGGGGAATAATATATAAATTCACTGCAAAACTCCTATTACTCTATTCACATCTTCCATGCCAAACAGTTTCATAAATTTCTTAAAAAAAAAAAAAAAATCTACCCTCCTTTGATACACTTTCCCTTTTAGGCCCCTCAGACACATCTTCACTGTTGCAAATCAAATTCCAGTCCCCACCTATAACTAATGTTCCTTGCTGAAAACTAATTATTTCTCCCAGAATTTTTTAAGCTCCATTATAGCAGTTTTAGATGGAATATAAATATGTGCCAGTGTAATCCTTCTCCCTTGCCAGTAGCCCCTTAGCATTACAAATCTGCCCTTATCATCTTTTTTATCCTCCTCTATCACTATTGGTCCTCCGTTTGCAATTAATATAAGTACTCTCACTTACTCAATCCTAGATATTATGCTGAATAACCATCCTGAAAAAGTACAGTTGTGTACACTTACCATAAATGTAGATGTTCGAGTGTATTCACTGTTGCAGTCATCACTTGTGGGTTATCCTACTGGGTAGCCCTCGGCCAGCCAGAATACCAGAGTAAAGATTTTCCCTCCTGCATCAGCTGTCTTGAAACAGAAACTGACGTCAGGTCATCAGAACTATAAAGGAGACAGCCGTTGTCATTACATCAGTTTTTCTCGCCCCCAGTAGGTATGAGCTCTAAAGAAGGATGAACTAAAAGGGATGGTGGGAGGGAAACAGGACTGCAACAGTGAATACAGTCAAACATCTACATTTATGGTAAGTGTACACAACTGTACTATGTTCTTCACATTTCACTTTTACAGTCTTCACTTGTGGGAAGATTCCCAAAGCTGAGAAAGAAAGGGTGGAGGAAGGAATATAGGAATAAAGGGTAAGCAGCCTATTAAGGGGATGCCAGCATGCCCTGCAGGACTGCAGATGCAAAGGCTGCTCTTGTCTTGGAGAATGTGGCTAGCTGGTAATGCTTGTTGAATGTGTGGATGGATCTCCAGGTGGCAGTTTCCAGAATTTCCTTAGTAGGAACCCCTCTCAGGAAAGCAGTGGAAGGAGAGGCTGCTCTCATGGAATGAGATCTGATAGCTTTGGGATGACTCTTTCCATGAAAGGAGTAGCAGAAATGGATACAATGAGAGATACACTTAGAAATTGTCTGCTTGGAGATGGGCTTCCCCTCTGCCCCAGGAGCAAAGGAAATCAGAAACTGATCAGATTTCCTGACTGCTTTGGTCCTTATCCAGGTAAAATCAAGGGTATGCAAAATTCTTTCCCCTTTATTTTGTGGATTGGGAAAGAAAGTAGGTAGATGAATGGCCTGGTTAAGGGTAACCTCTGAAACTACTTTAGGCATAAAGGAGGGGTTGGTCCTGACAGACACCCTGTCAGCATGAAAAATAATGAATGGCTCAGTGGCCATAATGGCCTGGAGTTCAGAAACTCTCCTGGCTGAGGTGATGGCCAGCACGAAAACAGTTTTCCAAACGAGGTATTTCAAGTCAGCTGAGGCAGTTGGGTTCTAAAGGAGGTAAAGTTAACTTTTCCAGGACAAAATTTAGATCCCATGCTGGAGCAGGTGGTCTTCTTTGTGGTCTAATGTGTGCACCCCCCAAGGAACATTTTTAGCAAATGTAGAGAAAAAATAGGTGGGTTACACTGGAAAAAGGCCGAAATAGCCGAGGCTTGCATCCTGATGGAGGAATCAGACAGTCCCTGTTCTAGGAGCTCTGCTAGGTAATCTAGAACCAAAGGGAGAGTGGCATGGGAGTTGCTGATGGACGTGCTGTGTTACCAGATAGTAAATCGGTTCCATTTTGCGGAGTAGAATTTCCAAGTGCTAGGTTTTCTGGCCTCCTTGATAATGTTTAAAACCTGGCTGCTGAAGGTTGTAGTGTCATCCGCCTTTGGGGAATTAGCCACGTGGACAGTTTGAGGGTAGGGAGGTTTGGGTGCAGCACCGTCCCTCACTCACTCCTGAGTTAGAAGGGTCTCTAACAGGGGAAGATTCATGGGAGGCTGCTTGGCTAGGCTGAGGAGCAAGGGATACCAGTGCTGTCTGGGCCATTCTGGAGCAATGAGAAATACCTTTGGTCCTTCCTCCCTGATCTTGAGGAGTACCCTGGGGATCAGGGGCAAGGGGGGATGCATACACAAAGAGGTTTCCCCAGTGGAAGGAAAGGATGTCCACTCTCTATGCTTCTGGAGAGAACTCTCTGGAGCAGAACTTGTTTAGCTGGTGGTTGTCTAGGGTTGTAAATAGGTCTATGTCCAGGCTCCCCCAGATGTGTGTGATGTTGAGGAAGGTTCCCCTGTGCAGTTGCCACTTGTGGGGATCCAGGAGGCTTCTGCTTCCCTGGGATATATTGCATTATCAGGTACAGTCCCAGATTTGAGGCTGACTGCCAGATTTGCATTGCTAGGCGACATAGGGGATAAGAGCGAGTTCCCCCCTGCTTGTTGATGTACCACATGACTGTTGTGTTGTCTGTCCCGATTAGGAGCACTCCTGGTGTGAGGTGTTTTTGATGGCTAGAATTGCCCGGTATACTACCAACATCTCTTTTAGATTGATATGGAGGCCCTGCACTTCTCGTTCCCAAATGCCCTGAGTACACATGCTCCACTGGTGTGCCCCCCAGGCTGTGTCTGAGGAGTCTGTAGTGATGGTCTGGCTCTGTGGGGGAATGATGAAGGGTAGGCCCTTGTTTTGGGAACATGCCTGTGTCCACCAAAAGAGCTCCTTCTTTAGGCTAAGAATCAAAGGTAGCAGGTGTTCCAGGGACAGAGTGCTGGCACAAAACGTTTCTGAGGTACCATTGTGGTTTTCTCATGTGTAGTCTGGCTAGGGGTATCTGCAGAATGCAGGAGGCCATGAACCCTAGTGCTTTCAGGAATTTCTTTGCTGTGAGGTGGGTCCTGCGTGCTAGCCAAGTGAAGTATGAATAGAGAAACCTCTGCTTTTCCTGAAGAAGAGAGGCTGTTTGAGTAGTTGTGTCGAGATGGCCTCCCAGGAAGGTTAACCTTCTTGTGGGTAGGAATTGGAACATCTCTTGGTTGATAGTGAAGCCCAGGGAGGTTAGGAGGGTTTGAACATAAGTGAGGTCCTGCTGGAGCCCTTCCTGGGTGTTTGCCTGAATGAGGCAGTCATCCAGGTATGGGTAAATCTGAATTCCCTTCTGTCTGCAAAAGGCAATGACAGGAGCCAAGCATTTGGTAAAGATTCTGGGAGCAGTGGATTAGCCAAAGGCAGAGCAGAGAACTGAAAGTGTTGTGAGCCTGCACTGAAGTGCAAGAAACTTCTACAGGACTTCCTTATGGGAATGTGGAGGTAGGCATCCTTCAGATCTAGGGTCACTAACCAAGCTTGTGGCATCAACATGGGTAAGAGTTTCTGTAAGGTCAGCATTTTGAATTTGGGTATCAGGAGGGACAGATTCAGAGTGGATAAGTCTAGACTAGGGCCCCAGGTGACCTCCTTTCTGGGTACCAGGAACAGTCTTGAATAAAACCCTTTTCTGGCCTGTTCCTTTGATACAGGTTCCACAGCCCCTTGGGCATAAAGCTTTTGTATTTGACAGATGGCTTCTGCTCTCTAGTTTGCTGGTACATCTGGGAAGCCTGAATGTCTGGGGCTTTCTTTGAAAGAGAATATGTACCCGCTGGTAATACATTTTTGGACCTATAGATCTGAGGTGATTGCCTGCCAATTACTGAGGAAGGGGGAAAGTTTTCCTCCTAGTCTCTCTGGGAGTTGGTGGGGCAGAGTGGGAGCAGAGTCACTGAGAGTCCTTGGAGAGGGGAGGTGGCTTAGAACTCCCCTGCCTAGACATTGCAATGGTCCATTGTCTGGATCTGTACTGTGCATGTGCTGTTGTCTGGTAGGTCTGTCCCTGCATGGTTTTCTCTGGATGGGCTTAGCTTGAGTAGAAAAGGATCAATGTTTTGTGGGGAAATTCCTGCTGAATATTGGTGGCTGAACCTGTAGGAAATCCTTCACTGTCTGCATAGACTTGGCCTTGTCTTCAATTTTCTTGATAACCTCCTCAGCTTTGGGGCCAAATAGTTGTTCCTTATCCAGAGGGGCATTTAAAAATTTGGACTTAACCTGGTCAGGCAAAAGCTGCTCCCTTAACCAGGCATGCCTTTGGATGACAGAGCCAGTGACTGCAGCCCTGCTGGAAGCCTCCAAGGCAATGAAACCACAATGCAGGAAATGCTTAGCCACCTGGGAGCTGGACATAAGATCTGTCAGTTCCCTGGTACTGTTGCTGCCTGGTAGGGTTGAAATTTTTTGTTTTAGTAATTCCAGAACATTTTGCTGGTATTTCAACATATGGAATTGGCAGTTCAGGGACCTTACGGCTAGGGTAGCCTAAGTGTAGGCTTTTTTGCCTAATCTATCCAAGGCCCTGCTTTCTTTCTCAGCTGGGATGTGATTTTTTTGAGGAACTAGCTCTAGCCCCCTTAGGACCCTGAGTAATGACCTCTGGGTCTGCTGTTGGGTTTTTGAAAAGATATTTGTGGGTGTCTAGTACCCTATAATATCTGTCTGGCTTTCTAGGGGCAGGTGGGAGAGAGTCAGGGGTAAGTGATGATTCTAGTTAGACATCTTCCACCACATCCAGGATAGGAGGGATGGCCAGGGATTTATGCTGGGGGCAGGTCAAGGAACTCTCTCTCAGTCTTTTCTTAGATTGAAGATAATCCTGAGCCTTCCAGTGGAAGTCTCGGAGGAAATTTAAGGTTTCCATGAAGGAAAGGTCCTCGGGGGAGGGGGTGGCAGCAGGAATAGGGTCTTAAGCATCAGAGTCCTCAAAAGCTGCAAATGTCTGTCCTTTATTGTCAGAGTCTTTTAGTCCTGACTCTTCTGAGTCCTGGTCAGAAAGAACATCAGGTGAAGTGTTTCTCTTCCTTTTAGCTGAAGTGCATTGAGTAGACTGGATTCCCTTAATTAAAATAATCAAATCCTCTGCCATTCTAAGCAGCTGTTGTGACTGTGTGGTGGGCTGGGAGGATGGTCGTTGGAGACTGGGTCCCTGTCATGGGGGCTTTTTAGGGGTAGCCCTAGTTTCGGGCACAGATGTTTCAGAGGCCTTATACAAGGTCAACTTAATGGACGGGGTGGTCATACGTCTCTGTCTAGCATCGGTCATCGGTTCCGGGTCTGCAGAAGCCAGTGCCTGCAAAGTGGCTCTGGGCCCAACCGCATGACTGAAGACCAACATCCTGGTAGGAGAAGATAGGCCCAGTGGTGTACCAGCCTCCAAATGGGTCTCAGTAGAGCCCTGCAATGGTTCCTTGGCTGGCGTCAGGTGCTACAAAGGTGCCTCATTGAGTTCAGCAACTGACGTTAGAGGTAGGCCAGGAGGTTTCAGACCGGAGTCATCTGCAGACCTAGATTTCTGCAGCCTAGCCTTTTCTTTAGCTTTATTTTTCCTAAGTAAATCTACAGCCTGACCGACCAACGCCTTACCGTGATGAGACAAAGAAATGCCGAAATGTCTAGCTACAAATTCAGTGGTACTTCTAATAGTTTTAGTATTAAACAGGGCACAGAACTGACATCCAGGGGCATCATGGTCTAGGATGGTGACACAATGGGAATGAAAGTCTCAGTGTGGGATCTGTTTTCCACAACTGAGACAGTTATTGACTTTCTATGACATCGGATAAAGGCAAGAAAAGGTTCCCCAATGGGGTACTTAAGCTTTGGATGGTTTCTCCATCACTCTGGCAATGGCCGACCAATGCACCCCCCAAAAAGTACAATTGTATACACTTACCATAAATGTAGATGCTCGAGTGTATTCACTGTTGCAGTTATCACATTTGGGTTAAGCTGCCAGGAGTAGCTCTCAGTTGTATAAAAATCAAAAACGGTCGTGGGTAAAAGCAAGGTGCAAAAAGGAACCCAAACAAAATGAAAGAAAATGCACCGAGCTAGCACACAGAACATTTATTGATAGACAAAACAGAAAAGAAAAAATGGTGAGCGCTTTCACAACATAAAGTTGCTTCATCAGACAACAGTAAAAGGCTTATACTCTATGTCAAATATCCATTACTCAATCAACTAATTAGGGCTAGCAAGCTGTACAGAATCAAAATCAAGAGATGCTTACCACAGTGAATCCTACAATAAAGATGCACTATGCATATAATGTTACACACAAAGTTACTAAACATATGTAACCACACTATATACAGTATAAAAAACCATATACATACATATACAAGATAAAACAATGACAGTAAGACATATAAAAAGCTAAAAACATCTAAAATGTCTTTTAAAAGATCTTGAAATCAGTGCACGAGTGGTCGAGCCTTCAAAAAGGGAACCAAAGTAGTGGCAGCATTCAATCCAGGAAACTTCTCAGCGTTAAGCTTCAGTATCCATTTTTGCTCATGCCCCTCTGTAATATTTTCTATGTCACCACCCCTAGGGTTCATATAAATATTTTGCAAAACCAAAAATTTAAAAGAATGTGAACGATCATTAGACATAACGTGACAGGCCAGAGCACTGGATTGTTTACAGTTGGTAATGTCTCTCATGTTCTAAAATACGATCTTTCACCATTCTGTTCGTTTTGCCTACATAATAAGCATGGCATTGTTGACAAAAACAAAAATAGACAACATCAGTGGTTCTGCAATCTGAATATTGATTAGAATGTAACAAAAAATGCGTGGTAGGATGCACATAATTATTTTTGTTATAAACAAACTGACAGGCACTACAGTTCCTACATGGAAAAGTTCCACGGCGAACAGAGTGAGTTAACTTTTTGCGTGTTTCCTCATGGCAAAGGTGTTGTTTAAGTGACTTACTATTCTTAAAACTGAAATGTGGAGTCAGTCTAACCTTGTCTACAAGGCCAGGAACTTCTTGTAAAAGGTACCAGTATTTCTTAACAATATCCACATATTGATTAATGTTGCTAGAAAACTGGAGAACCACTCTAAAGTCATTCTCAGCTGTGGCACTGTGTGTTGCATCTGCGGTGGCTCTGTTGTGATTATAATAAGGTTTGCACCTAGTATCTCTAAGCTTCCAGGCATCAGATATTGCATTATCAATGTCTGCACTAGAATATCCTCTAGCCAAAAAACTCAATTTTCAAGTTATTCAATGCAGCTACTGCATCATTGTCATTACTATGTAGCCTGAGTGTCCTAAAAACTTGAATGTGTCTAGGGTGCATACTAGATTTATGCAGCAATGAGCTCTTTCTAGTTGGTTTATGGTATATAGTACTGTGGAGATAATTCAAATCAGATTTACTGATTTTGACATCAAGAAAACTTATGTCAGTGGCTGAACTCTGGTGTGCAAACCTTAAAAAATCAGTTGTTGAATGCAAGTAATCCAAAAATTGGTCTAAATCAGAGCCAGAGCCCTTCCATAACATAAAAACGTCATCTACAAACCTAACATACCACAGTATTTGCCCAAAGAATGGATTAGTGACAGACAAAACATTTTGCTCTTCCCAACTAACCAGTGCTAAGTTGGCGTAGCTATTGGCACAAGCAGTGCCCATTGCCACGCCAACTTTTTGCAGGAAAAACTGTTCTTGAAACATAACAATATTATTTTCTAAAATGATTTCTAATAGGGTGCAGATTAACCGTATCTTATTAGTCAAAGGTTTGTGCACAGTAAGAAAATCTCTAATGCTATCAACACGCTGCCATTCAGGACTCACTCCAAAAGTCTAACCTACAACAACAAAGCACCCAGGGCTCATATAATGGACGGAGCTGCCCAGCAATCCAAGAAGAGACGTCTATAGACCCAGGTTTAGTCTTTAATATTTCTTCTTTTAACTTAACTATGGAACAGCTCAGTTTACTTAACAAAGGTCTATCATTTATTCCTGCTAGGAGGGTTGATCCTGCAGAAATGTTAAAAGATTTAAGACTTTTGGGTAGGAATCTCTCTCTAAAATGTATTTTTTCTGCAGGCAACACCAATACATTTAACCAAGCCTGTATGTATAGACAACCTAGTACTTTTATTCCAGCTACACCCATAGGTATTCAACGTTTTATTGATGCATGTGAGATTGCTTTTAGGGAGTTGAATGCTTTATCTGTTTGTAACATGTCATTTTATAATCTGACTACTGGAGAGTACAGAGCTTTGCAAGATTTAAAAAGCCTACATTCATTGATCATTAAACAGGCCGACAAAGGAGGCGGCATTGTTGTTTTAGATAAAGATTTATATGTTACACAAATGGAGAAACTGTTACTTGATACTACCACATATCAATGTATTCCTAAATCTATGGTGAATGCCATCATAGATAAAGTTTATTTTCTAATTTTTGACGTGTTAATAACTAATTTGATTGATGATTCACTTTTTAAGTATTTTAACGTTCATAAGCTTGTTGTTCCCAGGATATATGGTCTACCTAAAATTCACAAGGACTTGTTATTTCCACCTATGAGACCTATTGTTTCAGGTAGTGGCTGGTGTACTGAGCCCCTCTCCATATATGTAGAAGGGACTTTACATGGTTTTCTGGACAACTGTTATACTATTTTAAAGGACACGATGATATTCTTACAGCCGCTGCATAATAGGATGGAGACGATAGATAGAGATGAGTAATTTGTTCTTGTGACTATGGACATAGAATCTCTGTTTACCAGTATACCAAATGTTTGGGGTGTTGATAGCATTAGAAATTTTCTTACTGTGCACAAACCTTTGACTAATAAGATACGGTTAATCTGCACCCTATTAGAAATCATTTTAGAAAATAATATTGTTATGTTTCAAAAACAGTTTTTCCTGCAAAAAGTTGGCGTGGCAATGGGCACTGCTTGTACCAATAGCTACGCCAACTTAGTACTGGTTAGTTGGGAAGAGCAAAACATTTTGTCTGTCACTAATCCATTCTTTGGACAAATACTGTGGTATGTTAGGTTTGTAGATGACGTTTTTATGTTATGGAAGGGCTCCGGCTCTGATTTAGACCAATTTTTGGATTACTTGCATTCAACAACTGATTTTTTAAGGTTTACACACCAGAGTTCAGCCACTGACATAAGTTTTTTTGATGTCAAAATCAGTAAATCTGATTTGAATCATCTCCGCAGTACTATATACCATAAACCAACTAGAAAGAACACATTGCTGCATAAATCTAGTATGCACCCTAGACACATTCCTAGGAATGTGTTAAGAGGGCAAGTTTTTAGGACACTCAGGCTACATAGTAGTGACAATGATGCAGTAGCTGCACTGAATAACTTGAAAATTGAGTTTTTGGCTAGAGGATATTCTAGTGCAGACATTGATAATGCAATATCTGATGCCTGGAAGCTTAGAGATAACACAACAGAGCCACTGCAGATGCAACACACAGTGCCCACAGTTGAGAATGACTTTAGAGTGGTTCTCCAGTTTTCTAGCAACATTAATCAATATGTGGATGTTGTTAAGAAATACTGGTACCTTTTACAAGAAGTTCCTGGCCTTGTAGACAAGGTTGTACTGACTCCACATTTCAGTTTTAAGAATAGTAAGTCACTTAAACAACACCTTTGCCATGGGGAAACACGCAAAAAGTTAACTCACTCTGTTCGCCGTGGAACTTTTCCATGTAGGAACTGTAGTGCCTGTCAGTTTGTTTATAACAAAAATAATTATGTGCATCCTACCACGCATTTTTTGTTACATTCTAATCAATATTCAGATTGCAGAACCACTGATGTTGTTTATTTTTGTTTTTGTCAACAATGCCATGCTTATTATGTAGGCAAAACGAACAGAATGGTGAAAAATCATATTTTAGAACGTGAGAGACATTACCAACTGTAAACAATTCAGTGCTCTGGCCTGTCACGTTATGTCTAAATGATCATTCACATTCTTTTAAATTTTTGGTTTTGCAACATATTTATATGAACCCTAGGGGTGGTGACATAGAAAATATTACAGAGGCGCATGAGCAAAAATGGATACTGAAGCTTAACGCTGAGAAGTTTCCTGGATTGAATGCTGCCACTACTTTGGTTCCCTTTTTGAAGGCTCGACCACTCGTGCACTGATTTCAAGATCTTTTAAAAGACATTTTAGATGTTTTTAGCTTTTTATATGTCTTACTGTCATTGTTATCTTTTATATGTATGTATATGTTTTTTTACACTGTATATGGTCTGGTTACATATGTTTAGAAACTGTGTGTGTAACATAATATGCATAGTGCATCTTTATTGTAGGATTCACTGTGGTAAGCTCCTCTTGATTTTGATTCTGTTCAGCTTGCTAGCCCTAATTAGTTAATTGAGTAATGGATATCTGACTATTTAAATAGTGTGTAAGCCTTTTACTGTTGTCTGATGAAGCAACTTTATGATGTGAAAGCGCTCACCATTTTTTGTTTTCTGTTTTGTCTATCAATAAACGTTCTCAGTGTGCTAGCTCGGTGCATTTTCTTTCATTTTGTAGCTCTCAGTTGGCCCAAATACCAGAGGCTTAGCATTTCTGCATCGGTTGCTGTTGCTCCAGGACTGATGTCAGGTCGTCAGTGGTATAAAATCAGGCAGCTGATGCCATTATATCAGTTTTTCGTGCCCTGTCAGGAGCACCCAAATAGGGAGCTATTTTATGGTGGAAGAACACCGCCAGCAGAAAGTAAATACCAAAAATTCCCTGTAAGGAGAGAGAGAGAGAGAGAGAGAGAGAGAGAGACAAGGGGGATGGAGGGAGGGAAACCAAGACTGCAACAGTGAATACACTCGAACATCTACATTTATGGTAAGTGTACACAATGTACACAATTGTACTATGTTCTTCATGTTTTACTGTTGCAGTCATCACATTTGGGTTGATTCCCAAAGCTGAAGAAAAGGGTGGAGGCAGTCAAGAAGATGGGGGCTAGGATGCCCTGCAAGACTGCAGTGGCAAAGTCTACCCTGGATTTGGATAAACTAGGCAGGTGGTAATGCTTGGTGATGGTATGAACAGATGTCCATGTTGCAGCCTTCAGGATGCCCCTGGTGGGGACCCCTCTGAGAAAAGCTGCAGAGGTGGCCCTGGTGGAATGTGTCCTGACCCCTTTTGGGGGTGGTTTCCCATGCTGTTTGTACCAGAAATGGATGCAGTGTGCTATCCACTTGGAGACTGTTTGGACATGGCCTTGCCCTCTGCCCCTGTTGCAAAGCTGTCCAGATAGAATCTGAGCTGTTTGTCCACATCTAGAGTGTGCGGAATCCTTTCCCCCTTGTTTTATGGGTTAGGGAAAAAAGGTGGGCAAATGAATGGACTGGCCGAGAGCCACACTGGACACCACTTTAGGCATGAAGGATTGGTTAGTCCTGAGGGAGACCTTGTCAGCATGGAAAATGATGAAGGGCTCTACAACCATGAGTGCTTGTAGCTCTGATACTCTTCTAGCTGAAATGATGGCCAGAAGCAAGGCTGTCTTCCAAGAGAGAAATTTTAACTCTGCTGAAGCTGCAGGTTCAAGGGGGGGGGGGTAGGGTGAGTTTTTCCAACACAAAGTTAAGGTCTCAAGCTGGGGAAGGAGCTATTCTGGGTGGCCTTAAGTTGTTAGCCCCTCTTAGGAACTGTTTGATGAGAGGGTGCGAGAAGAGAGGTGGCTCTGTGCTGTAATGAGCAGAGATGGCAGAGGTATAAATTTTAATAGAAAAGAAGGATAGACCCCTGAGTAGTAGGTCTGTCAGGTAATCCAGGATGAGAGGTAGGGAGGGCTATGCCGTTCTGGCTCCCTTAGCCTGGGTCCAGGTGCAAAACCTTTTCGACTTGTCAGCATATGATTGTCTAGTGCTGGGGTGTCTGGCCTTAGGTATAACATCTAGGACTTGTTTGCTTAGGCTGGCAGCTTGAGGAGAGGTCAGGGAATAAGTCAGGCTGCCAGGTTGAGGGTCTGCAATGGGGGATGTATGAATTCTCCATTCCTCTGGGTCAGGAGTGTTGGGATCTGAGGTAGGTGCCACAGTGGCAGGGGTGACAGTCTGCGCAATAGTGGGTACCAGTGCTGGCGTGGCCAGTCTGGGGCAATCAGGATTGCCCTCGGTTTTTCCTCCCTTATTTTGAGCAGTACCCTTGAAATGACTGGTAGAAGGGGAAATGCATAGACCGAGAGGTTTACCCACTGGAAGGATACAGCATCCACTTTCGAGGCCTTGCTGTGAGGTTCCCTGGTGCAGAATTTGTTGAGCTGATGATTGGAGTGGGAGGCAAAGAGGTTGACCTTCAGAGTGCCCCATTTCTGAGGTACAAGGGTGAAGGGTTCTGTGGTCTAGCTGCCACTTGTGGGTCTAGCAAGTTTCTGCTTAAGTTGTCTGCCAGAGAGTTTAGAGAGCCTGGCAGGAATTGTGCTAGCATGTGTAATTGCATGGCTAAGGCCATGTGCCAAAGGGTCATGGCGAGCCTGCAGAGAAGATAAGAGCGTGTCCCCTCCCAACTTGCTGATCACATCACTGTGGTGTTGTCTGTTTTAATCAGTAGAGGCCCCGGGAGAGTAGGGGTCTGAAAGCTCTCAGGGTGTGCTGAACAGCTAGTATCTCTTTTTGGTTGATGTGCAGATGTATTTGATTTGGGCTCCAATGGCCCTGAATGCACCTGCCGTCCAGGTGTGCACATCATGCATAGTGTGATGCATCTGTGGTGAGGGTCTGGGCGCCGTGGGGTTGTGAGAAGGGAAGTCCCTTGTTGTGGTTGCATGCTGCTGCCCACCAAAGAAAATCTTTCCTTAGACAAGGTATCATTGGTATGAGAGTTTCCAGGTCTTGAGAGTGTTGACACCAAAGGCTTTTTAGGTACCACTGTAGTTTCCTCATATGCAGTCTGGCGTATGGAATGAGTAGAATGCAGGAGGCCAGGAACCCTAGAGCTTCCAGAATTTTCATTGCGGATAACTGGGTTCTGGTGGCGAGTTGAGAAAAGTAGCCTGTCAGGTAGGCTTCTTTTTCTGGAGTAAGGAATGCCATCTGGGATGCTGTGAACAGGCTTGTTCCCAGGGATACCATTTTTTGTGGGGGACTAATTTTGATTTCTTTTCATTGACAGTATACCCCAGGGAGGTCAGTAGGTCCTTTACAAAAGTCAGGTGCTGTAGCAGCTTTTCCCGTCTGCCTGAATCAGGCAGTCATCAAAGTATGGGTAAATTTGAATATTTCTTTGTCTGCAAAAAGCAATGGTGGGAGCCAGACATTTTGTGAAAACTCTGGGAGCAGTGGATAAGCCAAAGGGAAGCACAGAGAATTGAAAGTCCATAGATCCTGCCCTGAAACGTAGGTATTTTCTGCATGATTCCCTGATTGGGATGTGAAGGTAGGCCTCTTTTAGATATAGGGTGGCTAACCAAGCATCCTTGGAAAGCAGTGGTAGAAGCTGCTGGAGGGTGAGCATTTTGAATTTTAGTATCACCAGAAAAGTGTTTAAAATGGATAGATCGAGGATGGGGTACCATGTGCCCTCCTTTCTGGGTACCAGGAAGAGTCTGGAGTAGAAACTTTGTCCTATCTGTTCTATATGAACATGCTGTATTGCCCTCATGGAGAGCAGGGAAAGGACCTGCTTTTTGGCCTCTGCCCACTGGTCTGGAGGAAGATCTGGGAACTCTTTTGGGATTGGCAGAGTGTGGAAATAAAATTTGCATCCCTGGGACACTATGTTGAGGACCCATCAGACATTGGTAATGGTGGCCCATTTGCGGGCATGGAAGGACAGTTTTCCTCCTAGGGGCACAAGCAGGTGGGGCAGAGGTAAGGGGTGGAAGTGTAAAGTCATTGTGAGTTCTTACCATAAGGGGGTGGCTTTGCACTTCCTGTTTTTGAAGAGGAGGAACTCCACTGCTTAGATCTCTGCATTCCCTGGGGCTGTTGTCTGGGTGGTCTGCTTCCCCTGAGTCTGGGCTGAGCTGGCCTGGAGGTGGCAGGAAAGGACCAGTGCTTGGAGGGGCAATGCCTACTGAACCTCGGTGGATAGACCTGTAAGAAGTCTTTAACTGTCTGCATAGATTTAGCTTTTTCTTCCATCTAAGACCTCTTCTTCCTTGGTGCAAATAAGTTGTCTTTGTTCAAGGGTGCGTCCAATAAATAGGCTTTGACATGGTCTGGCAAGGTCTGTTCTTTACGCCAAGCATGCTTTCTAAGGACAGAATCAGCGACTGCTACCCTGCAAGATGCTTCAAGGGCATCAAAACCACATTGTAATGTGTGCTTAGTTACTTGACTTGTAGAATGCATTAACTCTTGTAATTCTTATTTTCTGCACAAGCAGGAAAAGAAGATATGTTTGTTTGAGGAGTTCCATGGTATGTTGCTGATATGTCAAGCATGTGGAACTGACAATTTAATGCTCTAATAGCAAGAGTAACATAGGTGTATATTTTTTACCCCATCTGTCTAATACTCACAAATCCCTATCTGAGAGGGTGGGATTCTTAGATGAACTTGCTTTGATTCCTTTAAGACCTTGAGAGATGACCTCGGGGTCAGCAGTAGGATTTTTGAAAAGAAATTTGTGAGAGTCCGGGACTCTGTAATACCTAAAAAGACAAAGCCAGCACCCGACTCCTGAGGCATATTAAAAATTTTTTTTATTAATTAATGCATAATAAGACAGCAAAAAGTAACTCAGTACACCAACATGGTTGTACCGGTTTCGGCAACAGCCTTCCTCAGCAACCAAACATGATGCAAAAATGGATAAACCTAACTTGCTGTCTTCCTTTTCTTATTTAACTTTTACAGACCTGGAGCACCCTCTGGTGTGTAAAGAGGAGACGCAAAACTGACAATCCACATATAACAAAAACAATTATATACATACAACCCAAAAATGAATAAAAATACATAATTACAATGGGTATGCTTAAAAATTGATCATTCAAGCCAGGGGAAAATAGAGCCCCCAATTTAATTATCCACATTTTTTCTTTGTTGGTAAGAATTTCATGCAAAGCCTGGGGTTGTTTGTACTGAAACCTAATGTGATCAATAACCATAAAACTAAAATTACCTATAGGATGTTTGGAAATATGCTTATACAAAGAGAGCTGGAACCCTTTTTATTCTTAATGTCACTCAAGTGTTCTCCTACCCTTAACTTGAAAGGATGGGAAGTTTGTCCAACATAAAATGCTCAACAATTATACTGAGCCAAATAGATAACCCAAGAAGTGCTACAATTGGCAAAAAATAAAACATTATAAACTTGTGGACAATTATGTGAAGAGAAAGTCTGGGATTTTAACACCCTAGGGCAATCGATACAATGACCACATGGATAACAACCCAATACAGGTTGACCAAGCAAACTGATTTGAGTAGTTGGCTGCAAACCCTTGTCATAAACTCTCTTATAGTGACTAAATAAGGATCCCAAAGACCGCCCTTTACAAAATGAATAATAACACCGATCACCTATATAACTATTCAGGACCTCATCTGATCTTAACAAATGCCAATGGTTACCAATGATGTTCATAAAACCAACCGTATTTCTACCATATGTAGTAACTAATCTGAGTCTTTGGGTTTGTTGAGAATCCCTAACACGATATGATAACAACTCAGATCTATCCTGCTGGTTCGCCAATCAGATGGCCTAGTGATGTCACCTCCTTGATAACCCCTACTTTTGAACCTGGACACTAAATCTCTTCTATATTGGTCGTATGTGGAAGAGCTGGAACAAATCCTTTTAACACAGAGAAATTGTGACTTAGGAATATTCTTGATGACATGTTGGGGGTAGAAAATTGTCGCATGTAATAGGGTATTGAATTGGGGAAATTGCCTAAATATTTCACTCTAGAGTGCCCAAATCTGTTCTTTTAACTAGGACATCCAAGAATGTTATTTCAGATCTAGAATAGGTCAATTTAAATTCAATACCCCATACATTTCCATTCAGATATTCCAAAAATCCCATAAGGAATTCTATATATCTGCCCTCCACACCAACCATCATCAAGATATCTTCTCCATATGTCCATTTCATTGATGTAAATATTGTGACTAGTATCATAAATAACCTGTTCTTCCACATACGCCATAAATAAATCCGCACAAATGGGGGCAAAAGATGCCCCCATAGCAGTGCCCTGAAGTTGCCAAAAACATCTGTCTTTGAAATAAAAGACATTCTGAGTCAGGACCTTTTCCGTCATACAAACCAAGAGCGTATTAAAACCAGGCTTTTACATATTAGCCTTATCTAGCCAATATTGCAGGGCCATACGTCCCGCCCAGTGGGGAATATTTGTATACAAGGAGGTGACAAAGTACATAATAGCCAACCCGATTCTAGCTGTGTATCCGAAATGATAGAAAGAAACTGGGTTGTGTCCTGAATTCTAGAACGTATAAAAACCAAAAGTGGTTTTAAATACAGGGTGAGAAATTCAGACAGAGGCTCTGTCAAAAATCCCCTGCCTGATACAATCAGTCTACCAGGCAGTGTTATTATTCATTTCGTAAAGGGCGGTCTTTGGGATCCTTATTTAGTCACTATAAGAGAATTTTTAAGACAAGGGTTTGCGGCCAACTACTCAAATCAGTTTGCTTGGTCAACCTATATTGGGTCGTTATCCATGTGGTCATTGTATCTATTGCCCTAGGGTGTTAAAATCCCAGACTTTCTCTTCACATAATTGTCCACAAGTTTATAATGTTTTATTTTTTGCCAACTGTAGCACTTCTTGGGTTATCTATTTGGCTCAGTGTAATTGTCGAGCATTTTATGTTGGACAAACTTCCCGTCCTTTCAAGTTAAGGATAGGAGAACACTTGAGTGACATCAAGAATAAAAAGGGTTCCAGCTCTTTGTATAAGCATATTTCCAAACATCCTATGGGTAATTTTAGTTTTATGGTTATTGATCACGTTAGTTTTCAGTACAAACAACCCCAGGCTTTGCATGAAATTCTTAACAAAGAAAAAATGTGGATCATTAAATTGGGGGCTATTTTTTTCCCTGGCTTGAATGATCAATTTTAAAGCATACCCATTGTAATTATGTATTTTTATTCATTTTTGGGTTGTATGTATATAGTTGTTTTTGTTATATGTGGATTGTCAGTTTTGCGTCTCCTCTTTACACACCAGAGGGTGCTCCAGGTCTGTAAAAGTTAAAGAAGAAAAGGAAGACAGCAAGTTAGGTTTATCCATTTTTGCATCATGTTTGGTTGCTGAGGAAGGCTGTTGCCGAAACCGGTACAACCATGTTGGTGTACCAAGTTACTTTTTGCTGTTTTTATGCAATAATTAATAAAAAAAACTTTTAATATGCACAGGAGTTGGGTGCTGGCTTTGTCTTTTTGGATTTATCTTGGTTAACAGCCGTGCACTTGTCATTCGAGCAGGGGCTCTTGGAATTATCTTGTTCTTTTTCCCTGCTGATGGCTTCTCCAGTGTGGCATTTTTTCGCTTTTGATTTGCAGCAGTTTGGGGCGTTCTCGATTGTTGGGGAATGCTAAGGACAGTTTGAAGTTGGGATGTGGTTTGTTCTTTGTTGGATTCTTGTTATTTCCATAGACTTTTGGGGATTTTCTCGGTATCGGCTGAGTTTACATGCACAGTTTGGGATTGTTTTAGGTCAAGGAACTGAGCGGACCCGTTTTTTTCATCTGGGTTTGGACTTTTTCTTATGTTGGGATAACTTGTGCTTTGGATCATTGTTAATACAAGTATACAATTTATTTTTCTGGTTAGGAAATTGTTGTGTATCATTTAGTTTGGGAAATGTTTAAGTGACACTAAGTTTTGATGTTAACTGGGATATGTGAAATATTTGATTCTACGTGATCAGTAAGAGCAGTTTTTCTTCTTTTTTAACCAACAATTTGGTCATTGTTCTATCTATGGAACTACCAAAAGATGGACTTTGTTGGACATGTTTAATTTGGACATTGGTATAGGTTTGGGACAATAATAAATGTGTATCACTTTTGTAACATAACGTTATAAGGGCAGATTAATATGTATGTTTTGTCCATGTATATTTTTGGCTAACTGTTTCGGCTTCTGTGCAGGCCTATTCTTCTAACTGATAGTGTCCTGGACTGATTTTCTATAATTTTGGCTGTATTTCTGATCATTATAACGGGGCAATTTCTGACTGCATGGGTGTTCGACCAATTGATATTTTCTATCTAAAAAAAAAATTGTTTTTTCTCTAATGTAATGTTTTATATCTGGCAGATTATATAAGTGTGTTTCTTTTCCCCTATCCCCCCCTCCTTTTTTTTCTCTAGGTTATGGGTTTTGCCCTTTGCATTTATTACTAGTTAGGTGCATAGGGTCTTTTGTTGGGGGTTGTTATATGGAGTTGATTATTTACATGTCAGCAATAGAGACATTTCCAGTCCCCTTTGATTATGTTGATTGGTAGCTTGTATATGGCTAAATTAAATTTATGGTAGTTGAATGGGCTTCAGGACATCGGACCAAGCCTCCATTGATATTTGGGGACAAATACATAATTCTTTTTCCCCTAGTACACTGACCAAAAGTTTTTACCACTATCTTATGTAGGTTTTGAAGTGGTTTTGGCCCAATCTGATTATGTAGTGAGGCCTTGAGCTTTGGTGGTTTAATATAGGCCTGAAAGTTTTTTCCCCCTTTTTTTCTTTGTTTGGGGAAGCTTGGGGCCTTTTGGCTATCATGGTACCCATTTGGGCCAAGGTTCCTTTGGAATTGGTGAAGTGAAATATATATTTTTTATTTCATTTCCCTACACTTATGATCTGGAACATTTATTGTGTGTTGGTAATATGACCTACAAACATATATGATAGTTTGGGTCAATTTATATTTATGGTTGGTTAGAGAATTATATTTGATGATATATTGATTTTCCAACCTTTTATTGCTGAACACATATGGTGTTCAGACAATTTATTTATTTTTCTCACAGGTCAGTGGGATTTTTTTTTGTGTTCTTTTATTGACCCTTTGGTGACTATTGCTCAGTGATGGAATTGGCTGCTTTTATTAAGGGCCTATCTTCGGATTCTGAGGACCTGGGCATTTTTGGCCTGGGTTCTGATAAGAATGGTGCGGATCCTAATGTCCAGGATCCCACTCAAGATTGTAATTTGGCTTTTGCCAAGCTAACCAAGGATCTTATCTCCCTTAGAAAGAATGTTTGGCATTTAAAGCTTTTTGGGGCATACCAACATAGTAAAATAGTTCCAAGAGGACAAAGAATTAGACTACAGCCCATGGTGGCTGAGCCAGATGAATGTCTCCTAACACAATGGGTGGAAGCCCAACAACAGGTCTCCATGACTTTTGTGGACATTCTGGGTAGGTTTTATGAGAGGAAGGTTGAAGAACAAGCGGCTAGTGTTCTGCTGGCTAGCAAAACAGTGGAGGTGTTTTCTACACTTCTGTGTTATAAAGACACTATTGATAAACTTGCCAAAGAATTGTCTGCATTGGATTTGAGTTTGAAGGAGAGAAAGGTTAAGAAGTTCACCCGAGATGTGGGTGATTATGATGGGGTAAGCCCTTTGACATGTGTCCCAGGGTCAAATTTGGCATGTCCGCAGATACCTCAAAGAGAATGAGAGCTGTACAGCCCAAATCTATTTTGAAAAAGAGAAGCAGGGAGTCCACACCATCGGGTGAGGATTCTTCCTCTAATATGGACTGGGAGGATGGCCACACTGGTGTTTCCCAAATTTCCAAAAAGAATAACTTGGAGTCAAGTTTTGTTAGGAGTATCCCTTTAGGCGTAAGCTCCAGAGACGAGGGGGGAGGAAGCACCACAAATGTCGAGGGTCTTGGGGAAATCCTTCAAAGGATGACCAAAATCTAGATTTTAAAGTTAACAATGTGCATAATATTTCTTCTGCAATATTGGATGAACAACAGGTGGATGTGCTAAAAAAGAAGTTATGTTCTTACCATAGCGTTCCATGTGGAGTGTTCATTTCGCCTTTGTTCTTACACACGGGTTCTGAGCTGATCCTCGGCTCCGAGTCGGCTGCATAGCAAAGCTCTGCATCTTAGAGAAGCTCGAGACCAGGCTATATCCCACAATCCTCCCTGCCATTACTCAGATCTAGTTTGCAGGCAAACCAGACTAACAATAAACCTGAGGTGCTAAGGCTACATACTGCTACAAAAATTCAGAGACACCATCTCACTGACAAATAAACTAAAGGGTAACGAATATACCCTATGAGGTAAGAGGTAATATATACCCGGAAGAGGTAAAGACATGTGGACCAGACTCTAGTCCTACTCGTTCTTCCAAACATGTGAGGGAGGGAAGGGGGGGAATGTAAGAACAAAGGCGAGATGAACACTCTACATGGAATGTTATGGTAAGAACATAACTTCTTTATGTGAGAGTGTTCAATCTCGCCGTTTGTTCTTACACATGGGTAGCGTACCTAGCTCCGTCACCCTGAGTGACTCATGGAAGAATGTTCCTGAGCACAGTGGAACCAAAAGATGTCCTGTCTTTGGAGGCTTTGTCAACCCTATAATGAGCGATAAAAATATGTGGTTTAGACCACGTGGCTGCTGCACAAATCGTGTCCAAAGGCAGGCGAGCTGCATGAGCCAAGGAAGTGGAAACGGATCTAGTAGAATGGCCCTTAGGTTTGGTGGGCAAGGCCTGATTTGACTTAGAATACACAAAGGCTATACAATCAGTAAGCCATTTAGAAAGCATATGTTTTGTAACTGCCATGACCTTTTTATTGTCTGCAAATGCAACAAAAAGTTGATCTGTTTTTCTGTAATCTTTAGTCCTGTCCAAATAAAATCTTAGCTGTCTGTGGACATCTAACTTGTGCAGCATATATTCCAACTTGCTGCTATGGTTTTTGAAGAAAGTAGGGAGTTCAATGGACTGATTAATATTTATGACAGAACATACCTTAGGAAGGAAAGATGGATTTGTTCGTAAGGAAACTCTGTCTGGGTGGAAAATTAAGTAAGGTGGTTTAATTGACAGTGCTTGCAGCTCTGACACTCTCCGAGCTGAAGTAACCGCTACAAGAAAAAGAATCTTCCACGACAAAAACTTCAGGAGGCAAGAAGAGGCTGGTTCGAAGGGTGGCAACATTAGTTGTGACAATAACAAATTTAAATTCCATGGGAATAAAGGGTCTCTGACGGGCGGTCAAATATGGAAGGAACCTTTCATAAAAGCCTTACAAAGCCTGTGGGACATAATAGAAGAACCGTCCTCACCAACATGGAAGTTGGACATGGCCGCCAACTGTACTCTTAGTGTGGAAGTAGAGGCTCCTTCGTGGAAAAGGATGGATAGAAATTCTAGAACTTTACATAAAGGAGCAATCAGGGGGTCCAAGTGTTGGCTAGATGCCCAGTACACAAAGCGTTTCCATTTACTCCTGTAGAGTTTTGTAGTGGAAGCCTTATGAGAGGCAACCAAAATGCGTTGAACTGCCGGAGAAAGTAGATCAGACCTGGCTAGGCGGGGAAGTGGAGCAGCCAAGCTGCTAGTTTGAGGGATAGAAGAGACGGGTGAGGAACTCCCGACGAATGTGTCAGTAGATCTGGTACTGGGTCCAGGATCCACGGTTCCTCTGTTTGATGGGCTCGAAGAAAGGGGAACCATATCTGTCGAGGCCAGAATGGGGCTATGAGTATAATTGTCCTTTCCAGGTTCATAGCTTTCTGAAGAAATTTGGGAATCAAGGGGGTAGGTGGAAATGCATATAGGAGACCCGGGGGCCAATCGTGTATCAGTGCATCCCTGGGGACATCCCCTGGAGGGGGTAGAAGGGCAAAATAGCTTCTGCATTTGGTATTCATCGGGGAGGCGAATAGATCGCAGTAAGGCTGGCCCCATTTGCGGAAAATTCTTTCCGCCACCTGTAGTTTGAGGGACCACTCGTGAGGTAACAGGATGGCTCTGCCCAACCTGTCCGCAATGACGTTGGATGACCCCGGGATGTGCGTTGCTATCAGAAAGCGACCCGTTGACTCTGCCCATTGCCAAATTCTCATGGCTTCTCTGCATAATGGGTAAGATCTGGTTCCCCCTTGTTTGTTTATGTACCGGACTACAGACATGTTACCTGTCTGAACTGCTACTGTTCCTAGAGGTAGGAGGGTTTGAAAGTGTTGCAATGCCAAGAACACCGCCCTCATTTCCAGAACATTTATGTGCAGGTTGTACTCCATGTTGGACCATTCCCCTTGGACTGTTCTTCCCTCAAAAAGTCCCCCCACCCTATCAGAGAAGCGTCCGTGGTTATAGTGGCCGTCGGATTCGGTAGAACAAATGGACGACCCATAGTGAGATCCTGACTGGACATCCACCATGAGAGGTCTCGCTTGCAAGAATCTGTTATCAGAATCTCGTGCGTTAGGGGTAACTGCTGGAACGACCACTGCATGAACAGCAGCCATTGGAGGAGCCTCATGTGCAATCTCCCCATAGGAACTGCAATCAGGGACACTGCCATGAGTCCCAAAACCTTCAACACCAATTTGGCCGGGGCTTTCCTGCATTGCATTAGAAGAAGAACTTGTTCCTTGAGGGATGAAGCCCTTACTTGAGGGAGCTTTACCAATGTTAAGCGCGTATCTAGGTCTGCTCCGATGAATGAAATATGCTGTGAGGGCAGTAAGGCAGATTTTTCGAAGTTTATGGAAATCCCTAGGTGGGAACAAAGGTTGACTTGTATAGTCTCTGGCTTGTATGAGGCGACGCTCGGTGGTGGCGGTGAGGAGCCAGTCGTCCAGATAGGGAAACACCCGGAATCCTAGACATCTCAAGTGAGACGCTACCACTGCCATGCATTTGGTGAATACCCTGGGGGCTGAGGTGAGCCCAAAGGGCAGGGCTCGAAATTGAAAATGACTGGCTCCCAGCCGGAAGCGCAGGTGATCTCTGGACGGTCTGGCCATCTTGATGTGGTAGTACACGTCCTTGAGATCTATCGAGCACATCCAGTCGTCCTTCTGCAAAAATGGAAGGATCGATTGAAGCTGACCATCCGGAACTTTTCCTTCTTCACGAAGGTATTGAGATTGCTGAGATCCAAAATGGGTCTCCAGTCCCCTGTCTTTTTTGGAACTAAAAAGAACCTTGAGTAAGTTCCGGATCCTTTTTGGTCCGCCGGGACTGGCTGAATTACTCTTTTTTTGAGCAACTTTGACATTTCCATTGCTGCTGGGCCTCGCAGATGGGGTGGCACATCTGGAGACCTTCTTTGTTGGGGTGGAGTTGACATAAAGGGGATTTTGTATCCTCTGGTTACAATGCTTTTTACCCAGGAGTCTGAGGTGAGAGTTAGCCAGGCCTGTGGGTATAAAGCCAAGTGACCCCCGACTGCCTCCAGAGCAGGACAGTCAGGCCCCCATTCAGGAGTGCTGGAAAGGCTTACCAGGGATAGGATCCCTGTCGCCTTGGTTCTGCGGACCCCCTCTGCCGCCGGGGTGACGTCTTCCATGTCTGCCTCCCCCTCTGCCTCTGGGGGGGGGGGGTTCACTCTGTGTGGCCTGGAAAGATCCCAGAGTTCTACGGAACCACATTTTTCCGCCTCGTTGCCCTTTGGGGTACGGTCTAGATGGAACGGAAAAATGGACTCTGACAGTAGACAGAGTCTTTCCTTCTTGCTCACACCGAGTTAATGTCTCTCTCACTTTGGGCCCAAAAAGAGTGGCACCATCAAAGGGGGCGTTGGCGAAGGAAGACTTGAAGGCTTCTGCAAATGAGCACAGCCGCATCCAGGATTGTCTTCATAGAGCAATCGCTGAAGCTGCGGCTCTACTTGACCCTTCAGCCGCATACGAGATGAGCCTCATGGACGAGTTCACTACGGAGGTAAGGGTGTTAAGCTGTGCTGTTACCTTATCTGAAACAGCAGCATCTGTGTTACCCTGGAGGGTATCTCCCAGATCCTTGATGAGATCCCTCTGTAGACGTGTAAAATGTGTCAAATAGTTTAGCGAACGCATGGAAAACGTCGCTGAACTAAAAATGCACTTCCCGTATCTGTCCATAGTTCTAGAATCCTTATTAGAAGGATGAACAGAAGAGGAAGACTCCGACATATCCTTTTTAGTGGCTGCAGCCACCACCATAGCGTCAACCGGGACTCCTTTGGTGAGATGTCTTGTCCTGGGGAGCGGTAATAAATTTGCTTGGTTTTCGAGGGACCGGTTCCACTGTGTCCGGTGTCTCCCACGCCCTTCGAGCAATCAAATCCATTAACTCATCGAAGGGCGGAGTAACCCAGGAGGTAGAAGGTTGAGCACCAAAAGCCTTCAGCAACACCGACTCGTCCTCAGTGGGGGCTAGGGACTGCCAATCACCCCTCTGTTTTAATATCTTCAAGATGTCCGCAAATGAGACATCCTCGGAGGGGGATTTTGGGGACCCCTCTGACTCATCCAAGTCAGTGTCAGAAGTTAGAGATTCCTGTGGGGAATCTAAGTGCCTCCTCTTGCACAATCTTTTCCTCAGAACCTCATCAGAGGGGGATTCCGGTGATGCCTTCGAGGAACAGGGGGCATCCTCTGGGGATGGCTGAGACAATGGTGCTCCACGCTTTGGATGTGTCGTGGGAACAGAAACAGAGAGCGGCTCCTTAAGGGAGGGAGAAGACGCGTCCGATGAAGTGGTTGTCTGTGTAGACAAAACCTTCCTCATAAGGTCAAAAACCCCTGAACCTCGGGTCAAGGACTCCCCCGGTTCCGAAGAACATGGAAGAATCCGAGACACGGGGCCCATGGGTCTCGACCCCGAGGACGGAGCCAAGCCAATCTGCGCCGAGGCCCCGAGAGGGAGAGTCGGCACTGAAAGGTCGGTACGACTCTCGGTCCCGGAACCAAGGAGTGATCGTCGACTCCGTGACTCACCTATAGGTTCCGATGGAGTAGAGGTAAATGGTGTCAATCGTGCAATGGACAGTTTCAGCACCGAGGGCTCCACTATCATCAGCTCATCCTCTTCCGGCTCCGAAGACTGGATGGGTCTCGAAGGAGGACCTGTTGGAGATAAGGGAAGGCCTTCTAGTTTCGACACCAACTGGGAGGAAACTGCAATCAATTTGGAAAGGGCCGTGTTCTCCATAAGTTTCTGCACGACACGATCCACATCAGTATCGGATAATGGTCTGGAAGATCGGGTTGAAGGGGCCGAAGATGGCACCGACCGAAGAATAGAAGGTGGCGGTAGTTCCGACACCGGTTCCAAGACCTGGGGCTCAGTGAGAGATAAACGTTCGACGCTCGGCCCCGAAGTCTGTGGAACCAGCGAACGAACTTTAGAAGATGTACTCGGAGCCGATGACATGGGCTCAGACATCTTCGACCCCTTCGAGGACTTAGAAGCCTGGTCAGACTTGTCCAAGGCCTCCTGGAAATCAGGCTTAAGAAGTCCCCTGTCTATAAGTTTCCTGTGTCTATCTGTCATGACCCTCCCACTGAAGGAATGGCAAATAGAGCAATTCTCTTGCAAGTGGAGAGGGCCAAGACAGTAGACTCAGGAAGTGTGGTTGTCAGTGATGGAAATTTTCTGTCCACACTGACACCTTTTAAAACCAGACTTGGCTTTTTCAGACATAACAGCAAACTCACTGTAAAAAAGATAGAATTTAACACTAGCTAATATTAAGGTAAAAAAATATAGCTATAGGTTATAGAAGGGTAGGCCCCAAAGGGAAACCTATAAAAAACTAACTACAATACACACACACACACACTATAGTATCAAAAACTAAATTATCAAAAACTATAGAACTATAGAAGTATAAGAACTTTTGACAAAAAAAAAAGACTATCTTATCTGTCTAATAACAGTTTTCTCTGGTCCGAGCTCTCTGAACGATGTGACCCATTGCAGCGGCAAACTAGATCTGAGTAATGGCAGGGAGGATTGTGGGATATAGCCTGGTCTCGAGCTTCTCTAAGATGCAGAGCTTTGCTATGTGGCCGACTCGGAGCCGAGGATTGGCTCCGAACCCATGTGTAAGAACAAACTGCGAGATTGAACACTCTCACATTAAAGGATTAAGCTTTGTGCCCGGTTTCTTTGTCCAGGAGCATGATTTTGCACAGGATGTGGTGAATTTTTGTCGCAATTTAAATTTAAAATCTTTTTTTCATGATTTTGAGGAGGTTGCCTCTGAACTGAGGGATTTTCACTTCAGGTCCTCCAAATTCAGGCCACCGATGCTACACAATTGTCAAGCTTTTCAAAATGCTGTCCTTAAGGATTTACATTAAATCTGTATAAACAGGGCACGATTAAGGACAATTTGGACAAACAGCAGAGAATATGTTTAGACAAGCTTATTAACAACAAGGATATTGTTCTTGCCTCTGCGGATAAGGGGGGAGCTGTGGTGGTCCAGGATTTGGAGGACTATGAAGCTGAGGGTGAGCGTTGGCTCCGAAACAGCACGCATTATCAAGAGATGGGTGTTGATCCAACTATGCAATTCAAACAAGACATTGATCATTTTCTTGATATGGCTGAAGAGGAGGGAATTATTACTAATGAAGTATGCTATCATTTGAAGTTTGATCACCCAACGAAGCAGTATATTTATTTTCTGAAGAAAATTCATAAGGATTCCAAAAGACCACCCGCTAGACCGATTGTATCAGGCAGGGGCTCTTTGACAGAGCCCCTGTCTGAATTTCTCACCTTGTATTTAAAACCACTTTTGGTTTTTATACTTTCTAGAATTCAGGACACAACCCAGTTTCTTTCTATCATTTTAGATACACAGCTAGAATCGGGTTGGCTATTATGTACTTTGGATGTCACCTCCTTATATACAAATATTCCCCACTGGGCGGGACTTATGGCCCTGCAATATTGGCTGGATAAGGCTAATATGTATAATCATGGTTTTAATACGCTCTTGGTTTGTATGACGGAAAAGGTCCTGACTCATAATGTCTTTTATTTCAAAGACAGATGTTTTTGGCAACTTCAGGGCACTGCTATGGGGGCATCTTTTGCCCCCATTTATGTGGATTTATTTATGGCGTATATGGAAGAACAGGTTATTTATGATACTAGTCACAATATTTGCATCAATGAAATGGACATATGGAGAAGATATCTTGATGATTGTTGGTTGGTGTGGAGGGCAGATATAGAATTCCTTATGGAATTTTTGGAATATCTCAATGGCAATGTATGGGGTATTGAATTTAAATTGACCTATTCTAGATCTGAAATAATATTCTTGGATGCCCTAGTTAAAACAACATTTACGACACTCTAGAGAGTGAAATATTTAGGAAATTTCCTCAATTCAATACCCTATTACATGCGACAAGTTTCCACCCCCAACATGTCATCAAGAATATCCCTAAGTCACAATTTCTCCGTGTCAAAAGGATTTGTTCCAGTTCTTCAACATACGACCAATATAGAAGAGTTTTAGTGTCCAGGTTCAAAAGTAGGGGTTATCAAGGAGGTGACATCACTAGGGCTAACCGATTGGCGAACCAGCAGGATAGATCTGAGTTGTTATCCTATCATGTTAGGGATTCTCAACAACCCCAAAGACTCAGATTAGTTACTACATATGGTAGACATATGGTTGGTTTTATGAACATCATTTGTAACCATTGGCATTTGTTAAGATCAGATGAGGTCCTGAATGGTTATATAGGTGATCAGTGTTATTATTCATTTTGTAAAGGGCGGTCTTTGGGATCCTTATTTAGTCACTATAAGAGAGTTTATGACAAGGGTTTGCGGCCTACTACTCAAATCAGTTTGCTTGGTCAACCTATATTGGGTTGTTATCCATGTGGTCATTGTATCTATTGCCCTAGGGTGTTAAAATCCCAGACTTTCTCTTCACATAATTGTCCACAAGTTTATAATGTTTTATTTTTTGCCAATTGTAGCACTTCCTGGGTTATCTATTTGGCTCAGTGTAATTGTCGAGCATTTTATGTTGGACAAACTTCCCATCCTTTCAAGTTAAGGATAGGGAACACTTGAGTGACATTAAGAATAAAAAGGGTTCCAGCTCTTTGTATAAGCATATTTCCAAACATCCTACATCCTACTGGTAATTTTAGTTTTATGGTTATTGATCATATCAGGTTTCAGTACAAACAACTCCAGGCTTTGCATGAAATTCTTACCAACAAAGGTTTGGCTTTGTCAAGGGCTGATCTTGCCTCCTGAACCTGGTGGATTTCTTTGACAGTTACTCCGGCTATAGATAAGGGAAAGGAGGTACACATGGCTTACCTTGACCTTGCTAAAGCATTTGACACTATTCCCCATTCAGGTATTATTGATAAGCTCACCAGCCTGGGCATAAACCCTTGCGTCACAAGATGGATCGCAAACTGGCTCTCAGACAGATCCCATAAAGTAAGAGTAGCGGGATCTATGTCCGAATCCAGACCAGTAACGAGTGGTGTGCCTCAGGGCTCTGTCCTGGGGCCCCTCCTGTTTGGCATATACTTCTCAGAAGTACAGGCAAGCATGGATGGGCTATGGCTGACAGTTTGCGGATGACTGCAAACTGGGTGCTATAACAGAGTCTCCGGCTGACATGGAGATCCTCCAGAAGGGCCTAAATGAGACTGATGCATGGTGTCAATGCCATGGTCTCAAGCTAAATGCAAAAAAATGTGTAGTAATCCCCTTTGGAAAAAACAGAGTACCCGCAAACTACAACATAGGAGGTAATCCCCTGAAATCTGAAGAAGAAATAAGGGATCTAGGGACCCAAGCAGATAGTCAGCTTTCCTTTGATAACCATGTTGCCAAAGTGGTTAGAAAATCCTTCTATGCGACCCATCTGATCACGAAAGGGTTCACATTAAAATCTAAGGACGTAATGGTGCCCCTCTACCCTTCCCTCATCAGACCCATTATTGAGTACAATGCACCAATTGGAATGTAACTGGCTAGACATCTCCAGCAGCTGGAGAGACCACAGAGGTACCTAACCAAGAGGATTACTGGCCTCAAACAGTTGTCCTATGCAGCACGATTGAAAAAGCTAAGACTGTTCTCTGTTGCATACCGCTTTCTCAGAGGTGATCTCTGTCTAACGTACAGAGCCATGTCCAACCCAGAATTGCTGAACATGCTCCATCTTAGCAAAACCAAATCTACTTGAGCTACACGCTCTAGGGATATAAACCTCAACACAACAATGAATAGAACATGCTGGAGGGATAGATTCCCTTCGCAGAGACTTCCCTTACTATGGAACAGGGTCTCTATCTACACAAGACAGAGCCCCTCACTATCACTCTTCAAGAGGAACCTTGATGAGTTAATGGGTAACAGACAGTTCACACCGGGGATCACACCAACAGCACTACTAGATAGGAGCCAAGGGCACTAGCTGCTAGTACAAGGATCTAGGGAACTACTGAAGGGGCGGTGAATACCGCACAACGTGGCTGGGCTAATACATGCCTTCGGGCAGATAGCCCAGTACGAACCTATGAACCTAAGAAAAAATGTGGATCATTAAATTGGGGGCTCTTTTTTCCCCTGGCTTGAATGATCAATTTTAAAGCATACCCATTGTAATTATGTATTTTTATTCATTTTTGGGTTGTATGTATATAATTGTTTTTGTTATATGTGGATTGTCAGTTTTGCATATCCTCTTTACACACCAGAGGGCGCTCCAGGTCTGTAAAAGTTAAATAAGAAAAGGAAGACAGCATGTTAGGTTTATCCATTTTTGCATCATGTTTGGTTGCTGAGGAAGGCTGTTGCTGATACTGGTACAACCATGATGGTGTACAGAGTTACTTTTTGCTATCTTATTATGCAATAATTAATAAAAAAAACTTTTAATATGCCTCAGGAGTCTGGTGCTGGCTTTGTCTTTTTGGATTTATCTTGGTTAACAGCCGTGAACTTGCCGTTCGAGCAGGGGCTCTTGGAATACTCTGTAATACCTGTCAGGTTTCCTGGGAGCAGGAGGAAGGGTGTCAGGAGTTAGACTGGATTCCATAAAATCATCAACCACAACATCCAGGACAGGAGGAATGGCCAAAGATCTGTGCTGTGGTAGATCTAAGAATTCCCTGAGTCTTATTTCTGACTGAGGATAGTCCTGACATTCCCATTGGAAATGCTCCCTTAAAGGTTTCCCCAAATTAAAAATCTTTGGGTGGAGAGGCAGAAGGAATGAATTCCTCTGCATCAGAATTCTCATAAGCAGAGAGGGGTTGCATATCTTCATATTCAGATGCATCAGAGTCATTGGACTCCTGTTCAGATAAAAGTACTGGGGACAAGTCTCTCTTTTGGAAGGGGTAGCCTGGCTTCCCCTAATAAGCATAACAAGGTCTTCTGCCATTTTAAGCATTTAAGACGGAGGTTCATACCCTGGGCCTTAGAAACTCGGTTTTAGAAAGAACTGAAAATGCAAAAGAAGTCATCGGTCTGTGTCAAGTATTGGTATTGCAAAGTACTTCCTCGGAAGACAGTGCCTGCTCAGCAGCTCCGGACCCATCCAAGGTAGAGACATCCACAGGATCCTTAGGCGAGGAAAAGTCTTGTGGCATATCAGACTCTGAAAGGGTCTCGGTAGCGGCCTGCGAATCCACAGAAGCGGGCATCAGGGGCTGCGAAAGCACCTCACTGAGAACTGGAGAACTGACAACTAACTTAATGGAAGTGTCGTCGGCAGTTTTGGATGTGTGCATTCTGTCTAGGTCTTTATCCTTATGTTTTTTCGGAAGATCGTTAGTTGGATGGCTTACCGAAGCCATATCGGAATTCAAGGACAGAGTGGAAATATCTAGCTACAATAAGGACCCAACAACGTATAGTTCTGGCATTGAACAAAGCACAAAAGCGACAGCGGGGGACATCCGTGGTCTGGGCCTAAACAGGTGACGCAGTAAGAATGGAAGTCTCGGTGTGGTATTTGCTTTCCACAGGCGAGACAGTTGTTGACTTTTTCTGACATCAATTGGTGCAAGAAAAAAGGATCCCAGATGGGCTACTTAGCTTTAGAAGACTTCAACTTCAATTCAGAAATGAAAACTCAGGTAGCGGCCAACCGGCACTCGTGCAAACTGCTTCTGCTTCAGGCTCCTCGGCAAGAAAGACTGATGTAATGGTGTCGGCTGCTTGATTTTATACCACTGACGATGTGACATCAGTCCGGTAGTGACAGCAACTGACGCAGAAATAGTAAGCCTCTGGTATTCGGGTCGACTGAGGGCTACCCCTGGCAGGATAACCCAAATGTGATGACTTCAGCAGTGAAACACGAAGAACATCTGCTTCTGATTCAGGCTCCACGGCATGAAAACTGATGTAATGACACCGGCTGTCTCTATAGCCCTGATGACCTGACGTCAGTTTCTGTTCCAAGACAGCTGACACAGAAGGGATAATCTTTACTCTGGTATTCGGGCCGGCCAAGGGCTACCCAGTAGGGATAACCTACAAGTGATGACTGCAACAGTGAAACACTAACATCCTTTCTTTATCAAAGTCATATGTTCAGTTCTTTCCAAGTGTGTCTCCTGTTACATAGCTATTTGTACTCTACATTTTTTAATATAGTTCACTATTCTTTCTTTTTTGTACTTAACTGTGAGACCATTGACATTTAAAGACATTACAGAAAGCATCACTGTATTAAAAATGCATTATTCCCACCTTTTATGCATAACACCTTTTTTGTTAAATGTCTAGTTCTAGCTTTTTGTATTACATGCATACACTGCTTGGCAGGTTGAACTTTTATATAGTTGTTTCTTTTCATATCGATCTGGGCATATGTTTCATCTTACAAAACATTTTGTTTTATTGAAAGCCCTCAAACAAAAAAAATTAACAACCCCTAATATCCCCTAAAATGTATTCATTTAATACTAACACACAAAACTATGTACATCTTCAAATACTGAAATTTTACTTTCCTAAGAGGAGCAAATGTTCCAAACTGACGGCCACACTCACAAAGCTGAGTTCACCTAAAATGAAGGTTATCCATGCTAAGATGTATGGTGCAGCCTGTGCTTCTACTAAGTGCTAACTGGTTTGGTGTTATCTTTATATCTCTCCCAGCTGGGAAAACCCCTGAATGCTTTCACAGAACATTATGTCCTAAACAGTTTCTCTCTCTATTTATTTTCCCCAACCAATCACTCCCTACCAGACTGTAACTGATTTCTCTTTATCAGATTGTCTTGATGGAGACATGAGAACCAGAAAGTCAATTTCTCTTTATCAGACTGTTTCCATGGAGACACGAGGGCCAGATACAGAACTGGTACTAAGCATACATCATTTACTAGAAAAAAGCCTTATAATATTCAATATTCTTTCTCATTTACTTGCATTCTCTTAAAACTTTTACTAAATCAATCTAAGGTCCTTAATCCAGTCATTGCCCCCATGCAAGAATGAGAACACATTATTTTTTATTTTGTCATGCTCTTTTAACCAGTTTTTTTTTTACATTGCAGTGCCTACTGAAGAAGAAAAGAGAGAGAAGGGAGAAAAAAAGAAAGAAAAAGAACAGCAACGTTATACTTAAAAATAAATGAGAAAACTTTACTTTATATCATGTAAAGAAAACCATACACCACAAAAATAGTACTATTACGAAAAAATATTTTCTTTGCTTACAGTTAACTTTCTCCCCTCTTCCCCTCCCTAAAGTATTTTTCTGAACATTAATGACATGAAGTAGAGCATATACTTTAGAGTACCCCACAAGTCCAACAATTTCTGAAAAAGTCCAATAGTTCCAGATTTTCTTGTTCTGTTATATTTCACAAATATAATTATTGCATTGTAATCCCACATAAAGGTGCTGGTTTTATTATTGTTCATCTCCATCTCCCAATCCCGTCTCTGCTTCATTTCTAATGTACTCTCAACTCTTCTAGTAATCACTCATGCTCCCTTCCTTCTCTTCAACATTTTCCTTTGAAACAGTGGAAAAGGTTTTGAAGGTACAGTCTCTCTGTGGTCTTTATTACCAGGAGAACAAGAAGCAGAATCTCCTTCTGTTTCACAGCTCACTTTTTGTTGGACAAACTTCTGTATTTCCTCCTTAGCATGTAGTTCCTCAAAAAATTATTTTGTCCCTCCAGGGAACAATATCTTGAAAACAGCTGGGTACAGCAGTTTGAATCTCATGTGTGTGTCTCGACATTCCCTGAAAAGTGGAATGAATTTACTCTTCTTCTGCATGGTGTAGAATGAGTAATCATTCTCCACAAACAGTTAGGTGTCTCCCACTTTTAGTATTTTGTCATTCGGACACAGTTTTGTTAGAATCAACTCCTTCTACTGGTAGGATTGCATCTTTACTATTAAAGGTCTAGGTTGCTTTCTCATAGCAAGATCTGGAGCATACACATGATGTGCCCTTTCAACCAACAACTCATGCTGTAGAATACCAGCCCAGTTGCTTATGTGTACTTTCATAAAATTAATGTAGTATGTTCCTCCAGTTTCTCTGGTATAGCTGAAAATCTCAGGTTTTCCCCAAGTGTTCTGCCTCTAATTCGATTATTTTTTTGAAACATCTCTTCCTGAGCAGTCTCATATTCAGCCAGCCTTTTCTTCATTTCAGCCTCTGATTTTTGCAGCTGAATATCTGTTTAAAGCTTCTTCCACTTTTTTCCAGCCTTTTGTTGTTTGTGTTAATATACTCTATCAGTGTTTCATTTATTTTAACCAAGTCTGTGTGCAGTTGTCTTATATCTTCCTTTAGTTTACTGGAATTCATGTCTGAAGATTGCACTGCTTTTTTGCTGAACAGCTGCAGAACTTTCCCCAGTCAGTATTCCTTCCTCACTTTTTGTAGCTGATTTTTTCCAGGTGGTCTGTATTTCTTTTTTCCTGGCATCCAGGCAGTACACTTAGTAGCCAGTTACTGAAAATGTACCCATAAACACAAAAGTCTATTTGCCTCCTCTGCTAAGTTATAGTTTTCACACTAGGAAAGCTAGAGTTAAGCTGCTACTCAATGTGCATCCATCTTGGAAGTCAGTCACCATACTGATGTTGTTCACAGTTGTGTTCTGCTTAACATTAATATTCCAGATAATACTCTGTCTACTGTACTCTGTTTCCAATATGCTAAGTAACAGCTACATGTACTAGAAGCAAGCAAGCATATTTACTTCTAACATCAGAGCAGCCTGCCCCACTGCAAGAACATAAAAAAGTAGCATGGCATACCTTAACTGTGTTGTCATCACCAGAAGATGCAATCCATTTCCCATCTGGACTAAATCGAAGGCACCTGACTGCTTGCGAATGACCCTAAAAGAAACAGTTAAAAAAAAGTACTTCATCACAGGTGAGGACTGTTCAAACTAAGAGCCAATTAAAATGGTTCTTGACTGCATGTACAAATTCTTCTACATGGTAAAAAACAGAAAATGGGCTTGGACAACAAAAAATCCCTGCTGGTAAGTTCTATGTTCCAAAGGGGCATATTAAGGTACTGGAAAAGCCGGATAAAACAGGTTTGCTTACTCGAGAGGCATGAAATCCAAACACAGTGTGTAAAAACTTTTCTATGGCTAACATTTGTTTTTCAACATGTTAAATACAGCTTCCAAAATACAGAACTAGAGCATAAGAAGTACAAGTAGAAGACAAATACAAAGTTGATTACACAAATCAGTGCAGCAGGAGTTGTCTATCTGCTCATCGATTTCATAGAACCAAGTACTTCACCCACATTAGTATAGCACACTAGTCTACAGTGGTCGAAGTCTGTTTGCTGGTCTGTCTCACACCAAGCAGACCAGATTTGTGGCTCCCTACTGAAATGCTGGCACTCTAACTGCAGACTGCCAACAGGTAAAAAAAAAAAAAAAAACCAGGAAAAAAAAAGTGAATCTCAAAAATTCTCTTCTCTTTTAAGCTTCTTTTTTGCAGGGGTCAATTCCCCCTGTGCCCCCCCCCCCCAGTTTATATATACCAACTCCGAGATTGCCATAACTCTGAGAAAAGAGAATATTCTGGGAAATGGCCATCTTAGACTTGGTATATGTAAGCCTGTTTTTCTGCCATTCAGTTTCCTTGTTTTGGGACCCACTCTATCAGTCCCAACATTTCAAATGGTTACCCAGATTTGCATTATCAAGGAGAAATAAGGTATCAAAGTGTAAAACCTTTGCGTGCATGTGAGAACATTATAGAGAGAAAGTTATGTACTTACCATAACAATAGATCTGCGTTGTCTGTCTCTGTCTGTCTGGTTCAACCAATGGGTCATCATACCCAACTCAGATCCAACATCAGACAAATCCTTTAGACTCCAACTTGCTAGGCTCTACCTCTCCTAACCACAATCCCCCACTCCTCAACCAATCCCTCTGTTTGAGTTTTTCCATTCTAAACAAGGCTCTAAACTACATACCACCCATAAAGGAAGACAAACGAGAGTGAAACCTCCCCCACTTGGTTGTCTTAGACAAGGATACACCACAAAAAAGCAAGGGCAGAAGGGGGGGGTGTGTGAACCAGATGGAGACAGACAACATAGAGCGATCATTACAGTAAGTGCATAACTTTCATATTGGATGGTGCCTTCTCCGTCTGGCTTCAACGAATGGGACAGACTCCCCAGCCTCATAAAAATCCTTTGGAGGAACTAAGCAAGGATATTCTGCAACACAGTGGGGCCAAAGGAAGCCCTGGATCTGAACTAAAGCTCCAACTTGTAATGAGAAACAAAGGTGTGATGGCTCACTCAAGTAGCAGCTGCAAAGACCTTGACCAATGACATTTTGGGAAAAAAAAAGCCAAAGAAGTAGCCATAGCTCTAGTAGAGTTTGCCAGGCAAGGCCTTGTCTCTCAAAGCATAAGCAAAAGAAACACAGTTTGATAGCCACTTGAATAAAGTCACTTTCAACACAGGTCTTCCCAATCTGCATCTCGAAAAAGAAACAGTTGACTGGATTTTCAAAAGGTCTTAATCCTGTCCTGGTAAAACCTCAACTGCCTATGGACATCCAAACAATGCAGTAAGTACTTACTCTTGTTAGCAAAATTGAAGAAAAACACAGGAAGGTGACTAGATCTACTGAGATTACTCTCTGAGGCTACCTTGGGCAGAAAAGATTAGTACAGAGAGAAACCTTATCTTTATGAAACACCAGGTAAGGATGGGAAAGATCAAGCTTGCAACTCTGAAACCTCAAGACAGCAACTTCAAGTATGAAGTAGCAAAAGGTGAAAAAAAAGAGGGCCTGCAAGGACTTGCAGCACGAAAGGCAAATCCACGGGAGGAAGCAGATCCCAAATGGGAGGGCACAACAAAAATGTACCTTTGAGAAAAGCCTTGGAAATTTTCAGAGTAGCCAAGGGAACACTGTAGCTACCAACATGAAAATTAGAAATAGCTGCCAGTTGCACCTTAATCACAGAAAAACTAGAGCCTGAATTAAACTGCAAAAAAATCTAGAACCAACTCTGAAAGAGTGGAAAAGGGATCAAAGCTTCAAGATTTTGCCCACACCACAAAACATTTCCATTACCTGGAACACAACTTGCTAGTAGACAGAGTTGTGCATATCTTGTTCTTGTCTTTGTCCCAAAAGCTATCAGACAGCTTGGGATCCCTGGCTATCAAAGGAAATTGAAAAACCACGTAGTTAGCTTGAGGGACTGCAGACTGCAAGGATCCAGACTCATGGGATGAGATATGAGATCCAGAACCCAAGAAGGGTACTGCAGAAGAGGCCACAGAAGGGGATCCACATGTGATGAGGCCAGCAATGGGCTGTCTTCTGGATAAATTTGACAATCAGGGGAACTGGGGTAAGCGTACAGGGGTATATATTAAAATCCCGAATGGCCTTAACAGCGAATGTATGTACATCGACACAAACGTCGATGTACGTAAACATCGAAACACGTAATCAGTGAAAATCAACAATGCCAAATGTGTTTGTTTAGCCAGCAGCATGATCGTGGGGATAAGGAAACATATCCTTTTCCCCACTGTAGTGCGGTCTCGGAGTTGGTTTATTTAAGTAGGGGGTGTGGGGGGGCACAGCCCCCCTCATGGAGGGTGCAGGGGGGCTTGCCCCCCCCTTGAAAATTTGGTTAATTTCAGTTTATGTTTGTTTGAACGTACCTGTGAGGCGTTCTTGCTTGACGTAACACATTCGGCATTGTGATTTTCACCGATTGTATGTTTCACGGTTTATGTACATCGATGTTTATGTGTCGATGTACATACATTCGCTGTTAAGGCCTTTCAGGATTTTAATATAGACCCAGAGTACAGTAGTCCCCTGGGCCAAGCATAGAGAACAGTGTCTCTAAGTGACTTACCTTGAGAAGAGTCAAATGCATAATCACTGCTGCACTTGCTGTTGGAAGGGGAGGCAAAGACATTGAAACACGGAGTGCCCCAGTGCTGAAATCCGTGCTGCCACTCTCAGATAAACAGAACACTCATGAGAAAGAAGAATATTCCTGCACAAGCTGTTGGCCAGAATGTTGGACTTCCCCTGCATGTGCTTTGCAATCAGAAACCACTAAGATGAGACTGCCCACTGACAAACCCTCATGGCCTCCTGACAAAGAGGATAAGAACACATTCCCCCTTGCTTATTAAGATGATACCAGACAGACATATTGTCCATCTGCATCGAAATCATACCACTGGGGAGGACATCCTGAAAGACCTTCAACACAAGGAGGACAGCCTGCATCTTCAGAACACTGATGTAATGTTGGCCTCTGCAGAAGATCAGGATCTTCCTTTTAAATGCCCCACCCACCCAAAAAGGGAAACAAGTGTGATGACTGTGGCCAGAGGAGGAAAAAGAACAAATGGTCTCCTGGTAGTTACTAAGGAAAGTGATGCAATTTTGTCAGTCTCATTGATAAGTCCATTGCATGTGTCAATATGGCCACTGCACTGTAAGAGTCCACTGCAGAGCCCTCATGGGTACCTTGTTAAAGGGAACCAACTCCACTGAAGCTGCCATGTGGCCTAGGAGTTTCAAGATCACATGAGCTGGAGGCATTGAAAAAGTATGCACTGATATTGCCTGGGATTGAAGGCTGATCACTCTGAAACTTAGGGAGTTTGACAATTTGACAGTATCCAAGTGGCAACCTTTTAATTCTAATGTTTGAACAGGTTATAGATGTGATTTTAGATAACCTACCATAATCCCCAAATGGCCAGACAACAAAAATAAGGTTTCTTAGCTGTGATTAGTGATGCTGTCATGGCAGCAGTGAGTAGACAACTGTCCAGGTAAAGAAAGACCTGAAAAATCTGCAGCCACAGCCAGGCTGCAACCACTGCTATCATAAATGACTAGATCCATATATACATTCTGCTGTAAAGTACAGGATTTTTTCAGATGTAATGACATGTCAATAAAATGGTATTTTAAGCCATTATTCTATTCTCTGTACTTAGCAGAAGTTTAGCATAGCAGCACATTAGAAACACAGTATACTGCAAGATGTCAGACTGTGGCAGTGAGGTTCTCTAATCCTATGGATCTGGTGTTTATGTGAAAAAAAGCTCATAGCTCATGTTCAGCTATAGAAACCATCCACAATTATTTTGGGGTTTTTAATGCAGCACAATGCTGAATTTGACTCTACTGCTTTAGTTGCTCAAAACTACACCATGTTAGCTATGAAACACTGCACTTTTTTCCTTCTTATGTAATCAGAGCCAGCCTTATCAATAGTACAGCCCCATTTCAGTCATTTTGGTGGGACCCCTCAGCTGACTCCCCCACACCTGCCACCCCAACTCTCATTCCACTTGCTGGCTTCCAGAACATAAGACTATTTCAGATTAGGTATCAGGAAGCTGCTGCTGCATATTAAAAGTAAAAGAATATGTTTATTCATCAGCTTATATTGTGTCATATGAAATGTTAAAAGAGAAGCAAACTATCAGACTCCTGGTATACTTACAGATCCAACATCTCCTGTAGATCCTCTCTCAAAGTTTGCTTAACTCACTCAGCGTACACAATAAGGGACCTGTTTATTGGACCACTGAGGCCTGTGTCTACCCTGTGCACCCCACAGCTGTGTTTATCTTAGCTTACCATTACAGATGTTCCCAAACTCGGGTAGTATTGCTAGGATCTTCTGAATCTGTGAGAGTAGCTGCATACTCAAACATCCCACCCCCATGCCTCCCCCACTTTTTCCTCTTTTATTTGTCTTCTTCCTTTCCCTTCCTCCCCTTATGTGATTAATGTCATATTCTCCTTCACATTCCATGTCCAGCAATTCTACAAATGATAAATACTCTATGTATTTTTCTCCATAAAAACACTGCACTACATGATGTTATTATAGCACACAGATATTCTTCTAACTATTTTTACATAGTGAATTATTTTATCATGTCTCTTAATGTTTGTGTTTCTCTATGCTACATATTATCTTAATGTATAGCTCTGTGATTGCTTGCTCTTACATTACCACTGTTGCACTCATATTAAGTTTGCTGTTTACTAGTCTATGTGGATCTCTGTTTTCCATTGGTTAACAAATTTAAATAAATCAATAAAATAAAATATATATACTTCTCTGTAATTTAAGTACTGTACACATTCCAGCATCTTTGTGAGGTGCTGCAAACAACACCGAGCAGATCACGCTACTAACAAGTATGCACATAAAACCTTAATCTAAGTCATCAGAGTCCCTAGCTCTTTCTTCCCAAGCACAGTATCTTCAGATGCCAAGGAGCACTGGGAAAAATGAGTAAATTGGGTTGTGTCTAATGGTTGTAAAATGATGGTAGGGTCAAAAAGAGCATGAAAAATTTCAACCTTAATTATACATTCTCATCTCATATTACCCCCTTTCTTCTGTCACAAGCTTTCAATCATCTCCTGCACTTTCTCGAATGGTTAGAGTGCCTTGCCTAGTCAATTCTCATACCTTGTTACAGTGAATGCATTCTGTAAAATTACTGAACTTCCTCAAACTGCTCAGCAATTATAATAGTAATAATCTCATGCCTCTTCTTAGATAAGGCATCGCTCACACACCACCACACTTAACCATTTCAGAGTTCATTTTTACTTATTCAATTATTTTTTAATTAGGTAAGTGGGCTAATACATACATGCATAGTTTTTCCAGCCATATCCCCAAGTCACAAAGACAATAGTAAGGATTACATACCGGGGTAATTTGCTTGCTAGTGTTTGCTTTCATACTGGCAGAGACAAACTATTCCACTCTTACTTCCTGGACTTATATTCATTAGCAATCAATCAAACTCCATGTCACCAAGATGAACAAAATAAAACACAGGGACTCTCAAAGTCTTCAGATTAATCCTGATCTTCTCATATTTTGAGTCAGTAACTGTAGCAGTACACAAAACCGGATGGTTAATCTTACGAGTCATGGGAAGAAAACCCTGTTTAGCACTCAGTTAAACCAAAAGACTATGGTGGGAGAATGAGTGGCTAACAACGGGAGCCATATAAGTGACGTGAATATGCAGTTAACAATCATGGCCTAGCCACTAGTGCAAACTATGAATGGAAATGTCTACTCCACTAAGATGACTTGTATCTAGTACCAGAAGGGAAATGCCTGGCATTTTTGCTGTAGTTTCTCATGTAGTATCTCGTATACAAATCTCTATGACACACAAGGCACAATGATCTGGTCATAGCCTCCTGTAGGACCCTATTGGGGCCAAACATGTCCAACTGGCCGAAGGCCGGCCCTGGGTGTAATAACGAGTCAGTCAAGAAGCACTTTAAGCAAACACTCTATTTTGCATATTGTGTAGAAGTTCAACACAACACCCATAATGGAAACTGGTAGCAATGTCTTTCAGCTTATCCTAGTTAGTGGTCGCCACAGCAGATCACCGATCCGCAGATAGAATGGCAGTGTTTTTTTATGGTGTCGAGTTGCCAGCCTAGCAACCAAACTTCAAAGAAGGCGCATGCGCGCGCGCGCACACACACACACACACACACACACACACACACCTACCTGCATGTCCCTCACTCGACCACAGGGACGACAAGCAGACTCTGCACAGAAGGCGCTCCAGCCAAGAATCGGACCGGAGAGCCTCTTGCTGTGAGGCAACAATGCTAACCACTACACCACTATGGCCAACAACCCACAATGGAAACTGGTAATACTGCAAAATGCCAGACTATCACAGAATGTGCCTGGTACCCATGTATAAAAGTAGTCCACTTTAAGATTTCATTATTAAACTTTCACACAGTAACAAGAGGGCAAGTTTCACAGATTTCATAGACATTCCAAGCCTATTGAGTCTTATGACCTTTTATGCCTTGTCACTGCCCTCCTTTCCTTTCCCCAGGAGGGCCATGCCAGTCAATCCCAGAATAAATCTGTGTATACTTATCTAGTCATCTAGATTATGTTTAAAGAAAGACAGGGAGTCTCACTGCTTAACATGCAAGGTAAGTTTACTCTAGAGATTTAAGTGGTATTTGCTTATAAACTTGCCCCTCCACAAAGTTTTATTTACCTGCTGGTGAAGACTTATGTCTCTAGTTCTACTACTGGTGGAGACATTTGACTTGTAGAAGAACAGCAAGTTCAAGACAACTGGATCTCTAATAATATGATGAGCGAGAGAGAGATCTCCCCGCAAAGGTCTATAAGGCACTTAATAAAGGGACAGGGCTTCTAGTTGCTCTTGATAGCTCATGAACTTTAAGCCTGTGATCTTTATGGTCACATGTGGGATCTTTTATAACTGTCTGACATCTTTAGTGAGAAACATCGCAAAGGGAGCATTGTACTCATCACTGGTCTGATCAATGCTGAGTATAATGGAATAATCACGTCTTTTGACCTTGGCATTTCTTTGGAAATTAGCTGCGTTAAACAAAAGGATTTCCTGACAAAAACTGTCACATGATGATCAAAAGAGAGGGAATTAACATATGTTTCTAAGTCCCTGGTTACACTTTAATTTTATACTGGTGTGTTGTATGAACAGTATGATGAGGGAAGGGGTTGTCTACAAAAAGTAATACTACACTTTTCATCATTTACTTTGAGCCCTTATTTAGTACACTAAGAGTTTACTATGAAGTTAGCTCTGAGAATTTCAGTGTCATAGCGTAACTTAGCAACCCCCAGTACAGAGTCATCTACAAATTTTGTTACTCAGATATCTTGGAGATCCCATCACCCAGCCATGTGTCACCACTGGTCACTTTAAAAACATTCTAACAATGTGACTGCAACTCGCACTGTGTGGGTTCTTTCAGCCAGTTTGCACCCATCTTACTACAAATGGGTCAATATTTAAAGCATTTAGCTTCTGTATGGTGCCAGCATAGGGGTTGTCATTGTGGACCTTGGCCAGAAAAAAATACACAGTGTGTACCACGTAGCCACCATCTATAACTTCTGTTTCTTAGCTTTTTAACACAGCTAAAGAAAGACTTACAATTATTTTTGGTTTCAGATGACATCCTATGTTCACTGGTGTTTTTAGTAGACTTCAAAGTTTTTAATTTTTTTTTTTTTGCAGCATTTTTAATATTTTTGTTGGGGTGGGGATCTTCTATGACTCAAGGAGTTTATTTCTTTTGTTCTAGAGATGATTTATATGGTGAGCTACCACAGTGATTTATTGTTTTGATTTCTCATGATATTTGTTCTGGTGGAGAATGATAGCTCTATGCCAAATTCGTTAGTAAAGCTGCTGCTAGATTAATGTCAGGGGGTGCAGTCATAAGTGAATTCTGAAATTTCTTCAGAATTATCTGGTCTATTACAAAACACCAAGACTGCTTATCCTACCCCCAACAAGTTCAGAAGAGCTCATCACTGAATTTGGCCAACATGTTGGCAGGGAAAAACATTGCACTGTAGCCACTGTTTGTTAAAACTGAAAATAAATATTCTGTTCTGGTGATATACATAGGGCCAAAGGTAAATGTTAGGTATAAGGCAAACACTGCCAAAAAATCCTGCTGAAATGTTGAATTTGTTAGCTACATATTACAAGACATATCAATTCCCCTATGGTAGCCCACATAAAATTCAGAGAACTCTCATAAGATACATAGATATAAAAGTACACTTAAGATTGCCATTCAACCCCAACAACTTTACTCATATCCCAAAAACACAAAATAGGTGGAAAAGTGATTTTAACTTATCCAAACGTCTACTTGCAGCATGTGTATGTGTTAAGGCCTGACAACCTAGTACTGTCCCATATGTGCCTATTAAATTTAGTGGCTGGAGATTGCTGTTCATGAGCTATCTATAGGAGATGAATGTCACTTGGTGACACAACGCATGATATAATCCTGATTTGCACAGGAGCACATCATTTATAAATTTTTTTCACTGTAATGAGGATATTCATTCTGGGCATTAGTTTCATCCAACTTTTGAACAGAGATGAGAGGTGAAAAATCCCCCAAATAGTGACAATAAAATCCCATGGAAATGCTGGATCTGTTAGCTGTATATGAAAAGTCATAAGTCAGTTCTCCTAAAGCAGTTCACAATGAAAAAACATGTAATTTTAATAAGATATTTGGTGTAAAATGCATTTAACAATGCCATTATCCCTCAAGAATTTCACCATATCTCAGTCTTAACTAATACACAGCAGCACATTGCTTATGACAGTACAAGGGATACAGCCATTGTATTACATGGCAGTAAAAGAAATGCCTTGTTTGATGGAATATTATATATATTTTTTAATTATGGTGAAATAAATTTGTTCTGCATACATATTTCATGACCACAGTTTTGCAAGGTGTTTTGAGCAGAGAGCAAACAGCCCTTGGGTAGAATTTGGGTACAATGTCAGAGTGCAACAACAAATACCTTCTGAAAAGTTGAATTTCTGGGTAATAAGAGACCATATGCCATTTCCCCTAAAGCAGTTTGCAATAAAAAAATTCAAGGGCTTCTTAGATTCAAAATACACTCAAAAATGCCATTCCACCTCAACGTATTTCAGTGCATCTCAAATCTGAATTACACAACAGCCCAGCTCCTTTTGTCAGTATACAGAGTGTAGTCCTCACCCTATATGTAGTAACAAAAAATGATGCCTTGCCTGGTGATACATTCATGAATTTTAACTTCTGGTGCAAGGAAGACTTACTACATATATATTCTAAAAAAGAAGTTATGTACTTACCGTAACTTTCCATCTGTGTTGTCCATCTTCAGTTATCCTTGACATGTGGGTTTTGTTCCGAACATCAAAATGGAATCGGCCGTTACTACAGCCTGCAAGAATCAAAAAACTCTCTAGCTTAAGCCCTACTCCAATTTACCTCAGGTTGAGTTTGCAGACATAAAGGGACAGAAAATATAATTCTAACCACACCTTTATAGAGACAATATCTTGTGTCATATATGAAAAAATGCATACTAGGACCATAATTTGTTCCATCAAAAGTTCTAAAAGGAAGGCAGATGGAGGATGGGGAGTCAAAGATAAATGAAGATGGACAACACAGATGGAAAGTTAAGATAAGTGCATAACTTCTTTATGTGATTTTGTCCATCTTCATTTAATCCTTAACATATGAGACAGAGTCCCCAGCTACCTTAGATCTTGGGACGACTCATGGAAGGATACTCCTGAGCACCATTGAACCAAATGACACTCTTCCCCTTGAGACTAAATCCAATTTGTAATAAGTAATAATGGTATGTGGAGTAGCCCATGTCACTGCTGCACAAGTTTTGTCCATGGTTGCCTTAGAATGAAAGGCTGCTGAAGTAGCTATGGCTCTAGTAGTGAGTGCCCTTGCAGGTCCAGGTAATTCAACTTTTCTCTTGTATATGAAGGATATACAATCTTTTAGCCATCTAGACAAGGTGACCTTAGATACTGGCTTACCCTTTCTGGTAGCTGAAAAGGAAACAAATGGTTAGATTTTCTTATATCTTTTGTTCTATAAAGATAGAAATGCAATTATCTATGCATATACAGTAAATGCAAACAGTACTCACCTTTATTTCAGAAAATGGGAAAGAATACTGGTAAGTTGATTGATTGATATGTGCTTCGGACACCACTTTTGGCAAAAAGGAAGGGTTAATTCTCAAGGAGATCCTGCCTTTATGAAATATCAAATATGGTGATTTGCAAGAAAAGGCCTGAATTTCCAAAATTCTTCTGACAGAATTGCTACTGGAAATATAACTTTCCAAGAGAAGAATTTCAGGTCACAGTTGGCAGCAGGCTCAAAGGGGGAATGTACTACTGTCTAACACTAAGTTTAGATCCCAATGTGCAAATGTATCCTTATACAGAGGCTTTAACATCAGGGTGCCTTTTAAGAAATCTTTGCAAAGTTTATGAGAAATAAATAAATATTCTTTGAATCCATTATGAAAATTTGAAATAGGTGCTAGTTGAACCCTGACAGTAGATGGAGAAAGTCCTTCTTCAAAGAGCAAAGCTAAATATTCAAAGACTGCCAATGGGAGCAGAGAAGGGATCAATGTTATTATTATGAGCCCAGTAAGAAAATCTTTTCCATTTACTATTGTAAAATTTTCCGGTGAAAGGTTTATGGGACGCCAAGAGAATCCTATGAACTGGAGAGGAAAGATTATTATGCCTGGCAATCAATGAAACTGGAGAAGCTATGCTGTGAGCTTGAGGTTTTGAAGGTTTGGGTGAAGTAATCATGGATGGGATAGGAGATCCAGATCTGGGTCCAGAGTCCATGGTTGTTGAATCAAAAAAGGCCAAAGAAAGGGGAACCAAATCTGTCGAGGCCAGAACAAGGCAATGAGGATTACCTTGCTCTTCAACCTGATCGCTTTCTTTAGAAATTGAGGAATTAAAGGGATCGGGGGAAAGGCAAACAAGAGTCTGGAGGGCAAATTGTGCAGGGCAGTGTCCCTTGGGAACTCCTCCGGAGGGGGGACCAGGGCAAAGTAGCTGCTGTACTTGTTGTTCAGGGAAGATGCAAATACATTGCAGCAAGGCTGGCCCCAGCAGCGAAAATTATTTTTCCCCCACTTTGTGATTGACAGACTACTCGTAAAGCAGGAGAATGCATCTGGCCAGTTTGTCTGCTATGCCAGTGGAACTTCCTGGAAGATGCTTTATCAGAAAGCGGTTGGAAGAGATTGCCCACTGCCAAACCCTAAGAACTTCTCGACAAAGGGGCTACGATTTGGTTCCTCCCTGCTTACTGATGTACCAAACCACTGACATCTTGTCTGTTTGAATCGCAATCATTCCCAAAGGGAGAGCAGCAGTTTGAAAGGCCTACAATGCTAAAAGCACTGCCCTCACCTCCAGAGTTGATATGGCAGTTAAAAACAAATGCGGGTCAGTACCCAGGATTGAATGAAAGATGCTCTATTTCATGCATTTTGAAACTAAAAAGCCTTACTAGATAGCTTTTAAGTAATTCAAAATAAAGAATTGTGATATTTTAACACATGGTTTAAATTTAAGTGGAGACGAGTACAAGCAAAAGAATGTAAAGTGATTCGTATTTAATATTTGTATTTAATATATATTATTCTGATTTTATATACGTATATTTTATAGCAGTAACTTGACCTTATTAAATTTGTTACTAATTAGGATATTAAAATTATAATATAAAATTCATGGATAAAATGTGTTATAAATAGTTGTTTTTTCTGAGGTAAGGATTCATGCTCCTTTCAGAATATAAAAGTAACAAACACAGTGTCACGTGTTTTTAACCTATTCAGTTGTTGAGAAAGCATTAATTAATCACTAATTAGTTAATTGAATTATTGAAGCTTTAACGTCGTTATTTAAGTGTAAGAGCTCTGTATTACAATTCATCTGAAGAAGTCACAGTACCTATTGTGACAAAAAGTGCTTTATGTGAATTAAATCGTATCTGTTTTTATACATCTGCTCCTGGTTTCCCCTTTTTGCAGTCCAGCTACTGCACTTATCATAAATGTAGATGTTCGAGTGCATTCACTGTTGCAGTCATCACACTAGAGTTATCTGCCTGCAGGTAGCCCCCAGTCAGCCCGAATACCAGAGACTTGATATTTCTGCGTCGGTTGCTGTCACTTCAGGACTGACGTTGGATCGTCAGGGGTATAAAAACAGGCAGCAGATGCCATTACATCAGTGTTTCTTGCCCCAAATGTCAGGAGCCCCCCAAACAGGGACGTCGGGAGGTGTACTGACTGCATGGAGGGGTAGCATAAGGCAGGCACTAGGATCTAGGAGAAAAAGCTAAAGTAGTGTCTTCTCCTTTAAGTAAGTCATGTGTTCTTCGTATGCATGCTAACACAGATGTAAGCATATTTTTCACTCGCGCGCAATTTAAAATAGACATTTCATTGAGACAGAAGGTAAGTACGTAAAATGAATGGTTTGTGTGTGTGTGTGTGTGTGTGTGTATATATATATATATATATATATATATATATACTTAATTTATGTTATTTATTCTACAGGGTGTGTGTGTGTGTGTGTGTGTGTGTGTGTGTGTGTGTGTGTGTGTGTGTGTGTGTGTGTGTGTTGTGTGTTGTGTGTTGTGTGTTGTGTGTTGTGTGTGTTTAACATACCTTTCATCTGTCCAGATTTAGCCTCATAGTTTTGGTCTGTTTCTCATAAAATTTGTGATTTTCTGGCAAATCACAGAGGACTGAAGTCACTATGCTCTTCAGAAAGTGCATTCTAGCACAAATCCTGTTATTCCAGCAACTTTTGTAGTTAAAAAGAGCAATATTTAAAATCTATCCCTAATCATACCTCTCAGCTGTCCAGATTTTCACAGAATGTCCAGATTATTGCCCCATATTTTTGTTCCATTTCTCCTAAAATTGTTTTTCTTGCAAATTACTGGCTAACTATTGAGGACTGAAGTGAGAAAATAATGGCAGGCATTTGAGTTTCAAACTCCATATGCTTCAGAAAATTCATGCTAATGCAAAACCTGCAATTATATTAACTTTCTAAGCCTGTAAGGACAATATTTAAAAAGTTTCTCTTTTTTGGGCCTTTGTTCCCCCATTACTACTGGCTTTGTCCAGATTTCTTGCTTGAAGAGGTTGAGAGACATGATCCATATTTTGAGCTATTGTATCTCCATTATTTCAGGCTCTGTCCAGATTTCTTGCACAAAGAGAGTGAGAGATAAGCGTACTTCTCAACTGTCCAGATTTTTGCAGAATGCCCTGATTTTTGCCTTATATTTTTGGCCTATTCCTCAATATTTGTGTTTTTTTGGCAAATCACTGAGGATTGATATAAATGTCATACATTTCAGTTTGACTTTGTTTTCTTTAGAAAATGCATGCTAAGACAAATGCTGTTATTCTAGCAACTTTTTAAGTCTGTAAGAACAATATTTAAAATCTGTCCCTATTTTAGGCTTTGTCCAGGTTTCTTATGCTAAGAGGTTGAGAGGTATGGTGCGTAATGCTCTAGTTAAGGGGGAGGGGAAGTTAGTCAATTAACTTGATCAGGCTTGACCTTATAACTTGATTACAGGAGACAGAGCCTGAATTCGCCATACCAACTACCAGACTGCTGAAGGAACTGTGAGCGCCAGTGGAGACAAGAGCCTGATTACCAGACTGCCGATGGAATTGAGAGTTTGAGTTTCAGTACATTTTCAGGGCATTATGAGTTTCAGTACATTTTCAGGGCATTATGAGTTTCAGTGCATTTTCAAGGGACTGAGTTTTATTTCATTTCATGGAATTGTGAGTTTCAAGGGAAGATAAATTTACTGTTGTTCATGCTAAGTCTGTTTTCAGTGTGCAACTGTTTTGTTTAAAAAATTTTTCACCACAAGTGAATTGGCAGATGTTTTACCAGGTCTGAATGAACGCATAAATATTAAGTGTTTTTTATAAAATAAGAAGATAAATGGTTAAAAAACGTTTTAATTAATTACATTTAATTGACTGTAATTGAGTAGTAATTGATTTCACATTTTAGGTTTAAATAGAGTGCGGCACTGTGTTTTTATCATTCTGATGAAGTGTTTTCTGGCGGAGATTAAAACTTTTTATGCTAATTCAGTTTTTGTCTCTTCTGTGGTATACAGCGAATTTTGGTGGTTAACTGTTTTATCATATGGCAGTCACTGTTTGTGTTGTAGAATTTGAAAGCAGGGTTAGCAGCATAATTGCCTTTGGTGCAGAAGCCTGTGGGTTTTACTCCCACACCATGTAGATGGAGTGCTGATATTGCAGTGCCATTTTAACTGCGGATTATTTGGTGCATTTTAAGGAGGTACAGGGGTTCTACACTCCTGAGTGTGTCCTCCTTTGTATAAGATGCCTAGTAACTTGTTGTTGGATTGTCAGTCATTCCCTATTGCAGTATTACCAGCTTACCATTTTTAATGTAACAGACAATTTATTCTTCAAAAGCAGCAGGCATTGAATTTATAGATGAAACATTGAAATGTAATGTTGTTTGCTAGTAGCAACCTCTTTTCTTAGTTACAGATCTCTTTAAGGTAGAATTATCTGGATGACTTTTACTTCTGAAAAGATTGTGCTTTTTGAGTAATATTGGTGGATTATAATGATAGAAGCTTGAGTGGCATTTTATGGTAAAAATTTTCTGAAATGTGTAGCTTTATCATTATTTCATACATTTTGTTTCATTGCTTTCTAGAAAAATGTTCATAACTACAAATTTAAAACATCATTCTGACAAATTGTGATGTATTATATAAGGAATATAATTTATTGTGAGGGCGAATCAAAGAACACATACATGTGTGCATGGCCCTATAAATGTGTGCAAGGAGCCTATGGTTTGAAAACAGCTTAAAGGTAAACTTAATCCTCCACTGTCAGATGCATTTTCTTTTAATGTTACCTTTAAGGTTGTGAACAAAGCTGATGAAGACCTTGTCATTATCTTTTATCTTTGAGGATATATCTGCCTCAAATCTGGCCTTTGGTGAGCTTGATAAGATTTCTGAGTTGCTTATTTAGTTTGAGGGGTTTCATACCCTTCTGGGTATTGTAGTTCCTAGTATTGGCCATGGAATTTCTTCCTTGAATTTCTTTTCTTTTCAATAATCTTGTTCAGACTATCACTGGATCATAAGACTAGAATAAGCTCCAAACAAGCGCCTAGAGCATGTTTCAGTAAACGGTCCCACCAGTTCTGGCGCCTAGGGTAATTTTCTTGCTTTAACCAATTTCCTTTCAGCAAAGGCTTGAGATGCACAGAATGTAAGCAGGGTAGTAAGGATGTAAATTTCAACTGCTTTACTTTTTGCTTGATTGACTCCCCATTGGTACACATCTTCATTAATTGTCAGTGGCAGTATGACCTAGCCCAGCTAAAATGTATTTGCTGTTGGGAATGTAAGGTTTACCATTCCAAAAGGCTTAATATGACTGTAGGCCATAGGAGTGATCATGCATTGCCAGGTGACCCATGCTGGTGAAAGGGAGGTAGTTACGGCTCATAGCTTGGATGTTACCTAGGGAGAGCACTATATGTTGTACCTACAGACCACAACACTGAGGAGCATGTGATGCCTAGACCCTGATAGTCCTTTAGTCAAGCAGCATCACTGGAGGTGTAATGAGCCACTACAGGGGTTAGGGGCTGCAAGGGGAAGAAGAGTAATCTTGGGGGGGGGGTAAACTGATCTGTCCTATCCTAGTGTAAATGGAAAGGTATTTTGTTTTTTGACTTACGGAAGATGTACCTTTGGAATGAAAATGTTCATGCATCGTGTAATTACTACCCTAGCATATACTTCCAAGTGATCTGTTCAGAGATCAGCAATATAAAGGGGGCGTGGCTTGGTCAGCAGTGTTAATGTGGGTGTGGCTTGTTGAGGGGGCAGCAGTCTGGGAGTTGAGAGTACAAATTTGAAAATCCTGGCTACACCCCTGCCCCCAAATAGGGAGCTAAGTTATGATGGGAAAACACCACCAGTAAAAGTAAACACCAACATCCCTGTAAGGGGTGAGTAATAGACATACAGGAGAGAGAGAGAGAGAGAGAGAGAGAGAGACAAGGGGGCTGGAGGGTGGGAAACCAGGACTGCAACAGTGAATACACTTGAACATCTACATTTATGTAAGTGTACACAACTGTACCTTGTTCTTCGTGTTTCACTGTTACAGTCATCATACCTGGGTTGATTCCCAAAGCTGAAGAATGCGTGCAGGCAGTCAAGAAGAGTTGGGGGTGGCTAGAATGCCCTGCAAGACTGCTGTTGCAAACCTGCCCTGGATTTGGAAATGATAGGCAGGTGGTAATGCTTGGTGAAGTTATGAACAGAAAGTACAGTTTTGTACCTACCATAAATGTAGATGTTCGAGTGTTGACACTGCTGCAGTCATTACACTTGGGTTATCCTGCCGTGAGGCGGTCCCGCAGTCGGCCAGAGTTCCAAAGTCTTGGTCTGGCGTCAGTTGCTGTCGCCTCCTCCTTGACGTCAGTGCAACAGGGGTATATAAGATGCAGCCAACGACATTTTTTTCAGTTTTTCTTGCCCCAGATGTCAGGTGCCCCCAAATAGGTAGGCAATTCAAATTGCTAGTAAACAATACAAAGGAAAAGCAAATAACCATTTTTAGTTACCAGTAAATACTCTCCATAGATAAAAAGGTTAGATGTCCTAGGTAAGTACCAGAAAGTAAGAGGGGAAGGAGGGAGGGTAAGCTGGACTGCAGCAGTGTCAACACTCGAACATCTACATATATGGTAGGTACAAAACTGTACTATGTTCATCGTGTTACACTGCTGCAGTCATTACACTTGGGTGGAATCCCAAAGCTGAGGTAGGGAGGCTGGATCTATAAGGCCAAGTAGAACGTAGTATTCAAAACCCAAACAGGTAACCAGCAAGAAACCACGGCTTAGACCAAAGTAGATACAAACTTTTCTTTAATTTAGACAATAAAATCCACAGATTCGTCAGCAAGATAAAAATCCAAATTAAATCAAGCGCTTTCACCCAGGACCTCCCGGGCTTTATCAAGATACCAAGTAAATGTTGTAATTTGTCTTTTATACTGTTTGCTTGCTTCGGTTAATTAATGTTCATTAATCTATTAACCAATAAGAAACTTCTCAGTGAATAAATCAAAGTTTCACTTTTTTCTAAAATTGTTAAAAAACTATTTAAAAAGACAACAGTTTGTTTTGTAGTATTTTTAGACATAATTGCACTAATGGCCACATTTAAAAATAGTAACTATTTTTCAAGCACAAGTTTGCAACATCAGATGTTAGACGTTTGTCAAGTCTTATGACCAATGATGGATTCTTCACGGAATCTGTGCAACAAAGGGCCCAAACACCAATTCAGAACTTAAAGGTGCATTCAAAATGCCGGCTTTTAAATCAGCAGAGTTCTGATCATGTAACAAAGCATACCATCTTAATACAACAGAGGAAGCAGTATTTTTCATGACTATCTGCACATTCAAGCACACCTCTGAAAGCACGTTTCTAAACCGGAGTCAAATTAGAAACAATTTCATTCATACAAGACTTTTGCTCTGTAGGTAATGCAGCAAAATCACCCAAACTGTATGTAAACTGTAAAATAAATTTTCAGATATAGCCTTTTCATGCATATTCAAATTTATTAAACTTTTAACCATTTACAACTTTGGTGCATTCTACATGCATGGCACCAACAGTCGCCTCTCTAATTTTATCTGATGACAGTTACTTCCTGTACAGAGATGTTTGACCCAACACTGGTGTTACGCTTAACCTTCATCCATTTATATCTACCCCATCTTAAGTACTTATTAATCGATATCATCCAACTTGTATATTACACAACAAATTACATTCCTTCTTATTCATAATTAACACAGCCTTTGTATATTTACAATATTTGCAATACCACAATGTTATAACTTTTTGACTGGGATCTAGACTCCATCACCCTGCAAAGTCACATTAACCTGTCCTTAAGGGCCTCAACTTACAATTATGTTATATCCTAGACTCATCCCCTTTTGTCACTTTCCACTTTTCCTGTTCTTCTAGATAATTAACCCTGACTTTCCTCTCTCATGCCACCCTTGCAAGGTCTGTATGTCATTATTTCAATGGCTCTAAATGTCATTTCTTTTTGACTCTTCCATCCTGGCAACTGCCCTTCCTCTTCACCCAATGTCACCAATTTCACCAGTTCTCTTACTGTGGGACTTGGCACATATTTCCACTTATTTATTATTGCCCTTCTAGCAGGTCACAGTATTATCCGTACCATTTCCTTCACTGCTTCTAACTTTCCTTCCCTCATCACATTTCTCAGCAGCAACTTTTTTTTGTCAGTTTTATCCCCGGAATTCCTACATCTCTGAAAAGTCATTCCACATCCATCTTAAACTCCACCAGCTGTACACACCACCAAAACATATCCATCCAATCTCCTTTCACATCCATGTTACACTGCCTATGTATACAGCCACCTTTCACCTCCATGTTACATCTCCAAAACCTATCATCCATAGCTGTGCACATTCTGCTCAATCTCTTTGCTGTGTAAAAATATTTTTGTGAAAGTATTTTCATGCAAGAATGCAGAATATTCTAAATCCTACTACTTTCCATATTAATTCACAGCATATATCCCAATTATCCTTACAGATTCATATATTGCTACTAGGCTAATGACCTGGGGGGGCCTTTCTAAGCCTAGCCAAGTTTTCCTGAAAGAATAATGATGTCCTGTACCAAACAGTACATTGAGGGCCAGGCATTTATAAGTTACCTCTGTCAATAAGCGACATGAGTACCAGGCCCTGTGTAAATTTTCTATTCCCAACGCACTAGTCTAGGTTGCAATTAAACTGGGTAATAGACAATTGGAGCTTAATATGGATGGGAAGCCTGTTCCATAGGAAGGACCGTCTCTGGCACAAATTTGTCTCTGCAGCATGTTCCGTTTAAGTCATAGACAAAATGCATGTCCCTAGATGTACCTTTGGTACTCTTTGAATTACAAATATGTAGGAGATTCATAAGAGTGGGGTTTGCGGATGCCTTGTAAGCCAGGCATAGGTCACACCTCAGAAATCTATACCTACTATCTACATCTACTTCAGTTTCTAACAGTGCCATCCAATCATCCTTTGATCTTTTTTGATGCTTCCTCCTTTTCTTCTTGTTGCAGTTTGTATAATTGTGCCACTCCCTTTTTCCACCTCTTCCCTAGTCCTTAGGTCCAGCAATCATTTGATCAAGCCTGAGCATTCCCTCTTTTCCTCTCTTCACTAATAATTCATTCCCGGCTCTTGTTTTTCAGACCATGATATTGCAGATAAAATCTGTCAGGTATGTCATATCTTGATTTTTATCTCCTCCCAAGTTAGAACCTTTCCTCCCATACATATCTGTTCCCAACAATTTATTTCAGTGTTCGGTTTCCTCCTTTCCTGACCTGGGTTGCTCTGTGGGGAATTATCTATCCTACCATCTATTGGCAGCACTGTTTGCTTCCACTGCCTAAAGTTTGATGTCCTAAACATCTGCCATATGTTCTTACTAACTTTTTCAAACAGGGAATGTGTCATCCTATGTGCATCCTTACCCCCATATAACCTCTATATGGACTTTTGTCCCAGCCAGCAGACTCCCTCTTAACATATCTTTCCATCTTGCTACATATGAATTTTGATAGCACCTTTCCCATTATACTAACTGCATAGCCCTTAGATATGATGCAATCTTCAAGCAACTCAAGGCCTCCTTTACTCATAGACCACATATCTTTCTCCCAAACAACTTTAAGCTTGGCACCTCCCAACAAAATATCCAACATCCTGTTTTGAGCCCTGTCAACCATTACCAACTCAGTTGAGAACAAAATTATTGTCCTGCATACAATAAATAAGGCACCGTGTGCCACTGCAGGACCAACACTCTCTAATCTAATTCTAAATCTAAAGCTTTCTATTATTTCAAGTTAGTACCCATCTTTCTGATTATCCCATTATATGTTTTACTCACTGATTTTTCCAAAGTAGGGCACAACTAGACTCCCACATACTTAAGACTCCACCCACATACCCTTTCGCCTACATCCACCTCCAGTTTGTATAAACATTTATCCCCTGTGCTTTCGTCTTGGATTTATTTTACAGCCAACTATACTCACAAACATTTTGTATTATTTCAAAAAGTTGCGAGTCTTCTAATGTAATAATAATGTCATCAGCATAACATGCCATCTTAAACTTTAATCCCTCCCACTGGTACCCTTCTGCATTATTCATCCTTATCATTTATGCAAGTGGCTCTATGTAAATGGCAAATGGTAACACAGGGAGAGCAGGCATCCTTGTCCCATCCCTCTTCATAACTTTATTCTGTCTGATAATCTTCCCAACATTTTCAGCTAGGTCTCTGCTCCCATATAAGCTCCCCCTTACAAGCTGTACAAATTCAGAGGGATAGGCCATCTCTTCCAAAACTTTGAGCAAAAAGCACCACTCCAACCTGTCAAAAGTTTTTTCTATGTCTAGTAATAGGGTTGAAAACTTCTTCTTTTGTTTTACTGCATTTTGTATCATCATCAACATTCTTAGTATGTTATCAAATGTCCTACAATCACTTGCAAATCCACAGTGATGATCTTATCAGTCCCCCTACTACTGAAGCAAGTCTGTTAGTCATAATCGACATGAAGGTCTTAAAATCATGGTTTCAAATTGTAACAGGGCGAAAAGATTCTGGTCTAGTTACATACTTACCTTCCTTCAGTATGACAGCTATTATATCCTTTTTCCATTATTCATGTATTAACCCAGTCTGAAAAAAATCTTATTAAACATTCAAACCTATAGTCCCTTCTCACACCATTTCTCCCAGTTTCCACAGTTCAACTGGTATGCTGTCCTCTACAGGGGTTTTATTATTTTCCTACCTCTCAATCATTTCTCTGATCCCTTCTACTGTTATTCTTCCTATCAAACTATCTCTTTGCTGTTCACCCCTTTTTGATAAATGCAATGTCATCAAGGTCCAACAGTCTCCCTAGAGGTTTCCTCTCTAAATCTTTCTGCTGTATATAACTCTCATAGTAAAAATGGAACTCCTCCTAACGTCTTTCTGCTCTACTGCATAAGCCCGGACTGCTCATCCCACAATTTAAAAAACATCCTTTCTATCAGATGCTGCCATAGCATCTTCTCTAATGTTCTCACTGCTTTGACACTTCATATAATTCTAACACTGCTGCTATTTGTACTAGCATCTTTTCACCCTCCATTCTTTGAATTCTTTTGCTCAAATTCTTTAAACTCTCTTCCTCCCCATCTCTAGTCTCAGTTTTCCTTTGAAGCATTTGTATTTCTTGGGGAATAGTTATTCTAATCTGGTTTGGCTCCTTCTTCAGTTTCTTCAGCCCTTACTTACATCTCGTTCCTTAGTTCTCCCTTTAATTTGTCCCACTCTTGAGCAGTTCCTTCACCAAACATGTTTAATCTTTACTCCAGCTTTTCAGTGACCCAATCTTTAAAGTTCTAATTTTCCAACATAAAAGTTTGGAAATGGCAGTGTTTTTTACTTGTGTCCCTTTGTCTACATCACCACTTTATGTATAAATATGCAAGAGCAGAGAACAGTATAGGTCCTACGGTCATCTGGACAAAATATTTTCTGACTACCATGAGTGTATATACTGTAAATCCTGGACCAATTGTGCCATTTTGGACTATAGTTTGTAAACCCCCGTTGCCCTTGTGAGTTTGTTTTCCAAATAACCTACATCTCTAGTGCACTCACATTCCCAAGAAATGTTCTTATCTACTTGGTGGTCTATCTGCTAAAGTCTTTCCCTGTTTCTCTTAAATGGCCCAAGGCCATGTTCCAGTCTCCTACAACCATTAACAAACTTTGCTGAAAGCTCATCAGCAAGGAAAGTATCTCTGTTACTTGCCTCACCATGGCATTTGGCAGTATATAAATTCACACTACTGTTATTAGTTGGTTACCACACCTCCCTTTTCATCCTGTCGAGCATCCTTCCTGATCCCCCAATCTTCCTTTGACCTCCATTGTTAACCTTTTATCCACTAGCATTACCAGCTCTATTCTCCTGGCACCATTGCGTCATTATTGGACCAGCATCTTATAACACTTGCAATCTACTTTATAATGTTACCTCTGATCTTGGTGGGTTTCCTGCAACAAGACTAATCAAGCTCCTTCGTTTTGGCTGTCTGCAAGATGCAGCCTCTCTTCACTTAAACAAGTTATATCTTTCACTTCCTCCATCATGTCCTCTCCTATAGTCTTCCATTCTTTTAGGCTGATCAAGACCCAATATTCATTCAACAGTAGAGTATTCGCCTCTCTCCCTTCTGTATGTTTCACATATTGCCCCCCTCCAACTTTCTTCCTAATTATTAATTAACCTTCCAATTAATATCCATTACCAAAATCCATCTACTGCAGTCTCCTCAGCCATCCCATGATTCCCATTTATCTCACAGTTTCCCCCAATTACTCCAATTCTTCTATTTACAATTAAATCTCAATTTTCAGATTTCTTTGTCATGTTATTCGTAGTCATGCATACAGCACGAATATACAAGAGGATTAACTTTACATTTCAGTTATCACTGTTTGTCCATGTGAGAGGTTATTATACTTCACTGCTATCTCAAATCCCTTCCTGTCAAACAAATCTGATATTAATAATGGTAATTCAGTAAAAAAGTCATTACCTGAGAGAACAACAACCTTTACTTGAGTCTCGATTCATTTTAATTAGAGAATATCTATATCATTAAACAGGTCATTTCTTGAAGCAAACTGTATTTCTTAAACAGCAGCACATATCCAGTTGATGTGACATTTTGAGTTGATCCAACATGATGTTCTCCCCCTTCCACTGAAGTCTCCAGATTCTCCCGACATTTATTTCTGACTTCTCCAATTTTTTCATTGCTGCCATTGCTTCTTTAGTAGACAGGAATGATTTCATGCCTTCCGGGAAGAGTATCTTCATCGTCACCGAGTATAAGAGCTTGAACTTCAAGACGTTGAGCTTATACAGTCTATACAATGTAATAAATACAGTCCAATGCTTTCTCGTGACTGCAGAGTAATCTTGCTCTACAAACACCTGCACAACCCCACAATATTCCTGACATTCAGCTTCCAGAATTGTAATAACACACACCATCTTAACTCAAAGGAAACATACCTTACACTTATGGGATGGGGTCTTACCTGTTACATGTCCTGCAATCAAAAAGTACAGTTGTGTACACTTAACCATAAATGTAAATGTGCGAGTGTATTCACTGTTGCAGTCATTACATATGGATTATCTGCTTGCAGGTAGCCCTCAGTCGGCCTGATTAACAAAGTCTTGGGACCTGCATCAGTTGCTGTCCCTTCTTCCATGACGTCAGGTCATCAGGGGTATAAAACATGCAGCAGACGCCATTACACCAGTTTTTCTTGCCCCAGACGTCAGGTGTCCCCTCCTAATGGGAAGCAATTAAATATAAAAGTACAAAGATATACCTCCAACAAAAAAGCAAATACACCAAAAAGGCTTTTAAGCATGGTAAAGGAAAGTAGAGGCATAGCCAAAAGAAGTTAGGGAGCTGGAGAGAGGGTAACCAGGACTGCAACAGTAAATACACCCGAACATCGACATTTATGGTAAGTGTACACAACTGTACTATGTTCTTCGTGTTTCACTGTTGCAGTCATTACATTTGGGTAGATTCCTAAAGCTATGGTTGGGAGGAGGAATTTAGATAGCATTAGGGCCAGCTATAAGGCCCTGCAAGACTGCAGTGGCAAAGCCAGCTCTGGCTTTAGAGAAAATTGGCAAATGATCATGCTTGGTGAAAGTATGTACAGAACTCCAGGTAGCAGCTTCTAGGATGTCCCTGGTAGGGACACCTCTGAGAAAGGCTGTAGAGGTAGAGATGCAGCCCTGGTGGGGTGAGGTCTGATCCCCTGGGGGATAGGTTTTCCATGGTGCTTATAGCAGAAATTAATGCAATGGCTTATCCATTTAGAAATGTTTTTCTTTGAAATAGCCTTCCCCTCTGCCCCTGCAGCAAATGCCACCAGCAGTTGTTCAGATTTCCTTTGAGGTTTAGTCCTGTCCAAGTATAATCTAAGTTGTCTGTGCACATCTAAAGAATGCAGTATTCTGTGGATTGGGAAAGAAGGTTGGCAAATTAATGGACTGATTAAGAGCCACACTGGATACCACCTTGGGCATGAAGGATGGATTGGTTCTCAGCAACACCCTGTCCGCATGAAAGATGATGAAAGGCTCCACTGCCATAAGGGCTTGTAATTCAGATACCTTTCTAGCTGAAGTAATTGCTAAAAGGAAAGCTGTTTTCCAAGAAAGAAATTTTAAGTCTGCAGTAGCAGCTGGCTCGAAAGGAGGTAGAGTGAGTTTCTCCAAGACAAAGTTAAGGTCCCAGGCTGGGGGTGGAGCTCTCCTGGGTGGTCTCAAATTTTTGGCCCCTCTGAGGAACTGCTTGAGCAGTGGATGAGAGAAGAGGGGAGGTTCTGTGTTATAATAAGCTGAAATGGCAAAGGCGTGGATTTTAATGGAGGAAAAAGACAGGCCTTTGTGAAGCATCTCAGTTAAGTATTGTAAAATCTGAGGTAAATTGGGCGCTGCTGTGCTCATCCCTTGAGATTGGTTCCAGGCACAGAATCTTTTCCATTTTTCAGCATAAGATTTTCTAGTACTAGGCCTCCTTGCCTCTAAAATGATATCCATCACCGGTTTGCTGAGTGATGGTAAAGGAGAAATTAAGTAATTAGCCAGGCTGCAAGGTTCAGTGTTAGAAGCTGATCTGGTTCTCCTGCTGAGATAGAAGGGAAGGAGTCTGAGGCTGGTGCCATGGAGATAACCGTGACACACTGCACAAGAGGGGGTACCCAGTGTTGGCGCGGCCAGTCTGGAGCAATCAAAATCATCCTTGATTTGTCCTGTTTGATTTTTAGTAGTACTTTGGAGAGCACAGGCAGAGGGGTGAAGGCATAGACTGATAGGTTTTTCCAGCTGAAGGACAGAGCATTCACTTGCCATGCTTGTTTGCGGGGAGTCCTTGTGCAAAATGTACCCAATTTGTAGTTCTGGGGAGAGGCAAACAGGACTACATCTGGGCTCCCCCATTCGCTTGTCAACATGTTGAAAATCCTTGCTTCCAGTTTCCACTCATGTGGGTCCATGAGGTTTCTACTTAGTCAGTCTGCCAGTGTATTTAATTTTCCTGGCAGGAATTGAGCTTGTAGGTCACCTGGTAGCTCAAGGCTGTGTTCCACAATGCCATGGCTAATCTGCAGAGGGGGTAAGAATGTGTACCCCCCTGCTTGTTTATGTATCACATAACAGTGGTGTTGTCCGTCTTTACCATTAGTTGTCCTGGAAGAATGTGGTCCTTGAAGGCTGTCAGAGCATTCTGTACAGCTAATATTTTTTTGATTGATATGCAGGTGCATATTTGACTTGGGTTCCATTTGCCCTGAATGCACTTCCCTGCCAGGTGAGCCCCCCATGCATAGTCTGATGCATTTGATGTTAGGTCTTGGGTGGCAGGAGGTGGTGTGAAAGGAAGTCCCTTGTTTTGGTGGCAGGCCTCTACCCACCAAAGGAACTCTAGGCGTAGTCAAGGTAGGATAGGAATCATTGTTTCTAGGTCTTGAGAATGTCTATATCATAAGCTTCTTAGATATCACTGTAGTTTCCTCATATGCAGTCTTGCATATGGAATTAGAAGAATGCAGGAGGCCATGAACCCCAAGGCTTGAAGTATTTGTCTTGCAGAAAGCAGGGTTTTTGTGGCCAGTTGTTTGAAGTAGGTTGTCAAATGAATTTGTTTCTCTGGCGTGAGGTAAGCCATCCGGGAAGTTGTATTCAAGCTTGCTCCCAGGAATATAATTTGTTGACAGGGTACCAAGTGTGATTTCTTTTCATTTATGGTGTACCCCAGACAAGTTAGAACCCTTTGTACAAAGGCCAGATGATTCAAAAGTATGTCCTGGCTTTCTGCCTGAATTAGACAATTGTCCAGGTATGGGTATATTTGAATATTTCTTTACCTGCAAAATGCAATAACTGGAGCTAGGCACTTTGTGAATAACCTGAGCACAGTTGATAAACCAAAGGGCAGTGCAGAGAACTGATAATGCGTGTAGCCTGCTTTGAAGCGTAGGTAACTTCTGTAAGATTCCCTGATCGGGATGTGCAGGTATGCTTCTTTTAAATCTAGTATTGCCAACCAGGCATCTTTGACTAGCATAGGAAGTAATTGGTGAAGAGACAGCATAGTGAATTTTGGAATCTCCAAAAAGGTGTTTAGAGTAGACAGGTCCCGGATAGGATGCCATGGAGTGTCTTTTTTGGGTACCATGAAATGTCTCGAGTTGAAACCTTGTCCCTTTTCCTCTTCTGGTACCAGTTGAGTAGCCCCCATGCTTAAGAGAGAAAGTACTTGTTTTTGGGCCTCTGCCCACTGATTTGGGGGTAGGTCCGGCCACCCGCTTGGTGTTGGCAACGTGTGGAAGTGAAATCTGTATCCCTGGGACACTATATTTAAACCCATTTGTCCTGGGTAATGAGTTCCCAATTCTTCGCATGAAGAGCAATCTTTTCCCCCAAAGGGGCAATCAGTTGATAAGTGCTTGGAAATTTTAAAAGGAAGTCATTGAGACAGTTTACCATAGGGGGAGTCTTATTATTCCCAGATTTAGAAGTGGAGGCCCCCCACTGCTTAGCTGTGTGTGTCCCCTTGGTCTGAAACCTGAGGTTTTTGCTGTGTCTGGGTTTGGCTTGAGAAGACCTGGAAGGGGCTGGAAAGAACCAATTCTTAGAGGGCCAGTGCCTACTAAATCTAGGAGGCTGCACTTGTAAAAAATCTTTAACAGTTTGCATAGATTTAGCTTTATCTTCCAACTTTTAAGAACTTCCTCAGCCTTGTTGCCAAAACAGGCGGTCCTGATTTAAAGGAGCATCCAACAATTTAGCTTTAATATAATCAGGCAAAGACTGCTCCTTAAGCCAAGTATGCCTTCTGAGCACAGACCCAATAACAGCAGCCCTGCAAGAGGCCTCTAATGAATCAAAACCACATTGCAAAGTATGTTTTCCAACTTGTTCAGCAGAATGCATTAAATCCTGTAATTCTTTATTTTCCACACAGTCAGGAATCAACATCATTTTCTGTTTAAGCAGTCCAATAATATATTACTGATACTTTAACATACAAAACTGGCAGTTTAAAGCCCTAATGGCCAAGGCTGCAGAAGTGTAAACCTACTTATCCAATCTATCCAGAGCCCTGGGGTCTCTATCAGAAGGGGTAGGACTTTTAGCCGTAGAAGCCTTAATGCCCTTGGGCCCCTGTGAAATAGTCTCTGGATCTGCAATAGGATTTTTAAAAAGGAACTTGTGGGACTCTGACCCTGTAGTATCTGTCAGGTTTTCTGGGAGCCGGAGGCAGAGAATCAGGAGCCAAACTAGATTCCGAAAAAGCATCATCAACAATGTCTAGTACAGGAGGAATAGCTAAAGGCCTATGCTGAGGCAGGAGAAGGAAATCCCTAACCCTCTTTTTTGAATCAGAAAAATCCTGGCTTTCCCAGTGGAAATGCTCCCTTAAGAGTATGTAAGGTTTCCTCAAAAGAAAAATCCTCAGGAGGGGAAGCAGAAGGAATGGAGTCCTCTGCATCAGAATCTTCATAAGTAGATATGGGCAAATCCAGATCATAAGAAGAATCAGAAAAAACAGAATCCTGATCAGAAGATTCATAATCAACTTCAGTCCTAGGCCTCTTAGAAGGGGGGGGGGGTTGGCTACCCCTGATTAGAGTTATTAGATCTTCAGCCATTATTATCTTTTGTTTTTTAGGCATAGAGGCCTGAGCATGTGACCTGGGCATCGGTTCTTTAGGCATGGATTGAGATTTAGGCCTAAGTAAAGAAGGAGGCGTCAGTTTAATATGCAAGTCCATAGGCCTGAATACACCCTCAGAAGCCAGTGCCTGCACAGCGGCTCCGGACCCATCCAAGACATCTGCGGGTTCCATAGTTGAAGCATCTCGCGGCATACCGGACCCTGAATGGGTCTCAGTATAGGCCTGCTAATCAGAAGTAGCGGGTATCACGGGCTGCGAAAGCGCTTCACTGAGTACTAGAGAACTGGTGACTGGCTTTGGAGAAGCGTCGTTGGCAGTTTTGGACCTCGGCGGCCTGTCTCTGTCTTTATCTTTGCGTTTTTTTGGAATCCCGGTAGTCGGATGGCTAAGCGACGACATTTCTGGATAATTAAACCAAGAACCGAAATATTTAGAGGTGAAAATATACAGACAATGGATAGTGCTCTGACTAAATAAAGCACAAAACTGACAGCAAGGTACGTCGTGGTCAGGGCCTAGGCAAGGAATACAGTACGAATGAAAATTTTTATGAGGTATTTGCTTTCCACAAGTAATGCGATTATTAACTTTTACTGACATCGATAAGGAAAAGTACTGACATCGGTAAGTAGTAGCCACGGTGGTACAGCGGTAGCATTGTTGCCTCACAGCAAGAGGTTCTCCTGTTCGATTCTCAGCTGGAGTGCCTTCTGTGTGGAGTCTGCATGTCCTCCCCATGGTCAAGTTGCCTCTGAAAGACATGCGTGAATGGCGTGCCTTCACTGAAGGTTGGACGTCGGGCTGGCGACTCGGCACAATAAAAACAGACACCCAATCATTAGCGGACCGGAGTTCTGCTGTGGCGACCCCTAACCAGGAAAAGCCGAAAAGACAAACAAACAGACATCGGTAAGGAGCAAGAAAATGTTTCCACAATGGGGTACTTAGCTTTAGTTGAAGACTTCGGTTCTGAAACTCGAAAATGAAAATTTCAGAAGTCAGCCGACCGGCACTTGTGAACTGCTTCTGCTTCGGGCATCGCACGGCAAGAAAGACTGGTGTACTGGCGTCGGCTGCATGTTTTATACCCCTGACGATCTGACTTCATGGAAGAAGGGACAGCAACCGACGCAGGACCCAAGACTTTGTTAACCAGGGCGACTAAGGGCTACCTGCAAGCAGATAACCCAAATGTAATGACTGCAACATTGAAACGCAAAGAAAATCTGTTGTGTGTGCTCTATGTTTATATCCATTTCTGGACAGCTAGTCCATTTCACGAGCAACATTATTACAAAACGTTTGCAAGCCTGTCCTTCAACGTTCTTCAGGACACTATACAGTCTAATATTCTTGCGGTTTGCTCTGTCCTGCATTTCCACCAGTCCAGCTTCCAGCAGTCACCATTGCCTTCAATGTTTCATTCTATAGGATCAAATTCTACAACTCACTGGAATGTTCATTAACTACCTATGAAACCACGACAATTGCTCTATCATTTTCTTGAATTATATCCCTCTAGTCTATATTGCATTTCTTTGGGCTGGTCCCAAGACTGGATAAATGGGGAGGGTTGTGTCAGGAAGGGCATCCAGTGTAAAATTTTGCCAAATCATACATGCGGACAACAGTACAGATATACATACTGGATTGGTCGAGGCCCGAGTTAACAATGACTACCGCCAGTACTGTTGGCCAACAGGGTGCTGGTGAAAATTGGGCTACTGCTGGCCGAAGGAGGAGAAGAGGGGGAAGGCATACCCGAAGGCAGGTTAAGGCTAGGACTGTGATAGTGCAGGTCAAAACTTTGAATGTTGGCAGTATGACTGGTATAGGGAGAGAGCTAGCTGATATGATGAACCAAAGGAAGGTTGGTATACTGTGTGTGCAAGAGACCAGATGGAAGTGGAGCAAGGCTAGGTGTATCGGAGGAGGGTTCAAACTGTTTTATCATGGTGTGGATGGGAGGAGAAATGGTGTAGGGGTTATCCTGAAGAAACAGTATGCTAAGGGTGATTTGGAGGTGAAAAGAGTGTTGGATAGAGTGATGTTAATGAAGCTGGAAATTGATGGTGTACTGATGAATGTTGTTAGTGCATATGCTCCACAAGTTGGGTGTGCGATGGATGAGAAAAACATTTTGGAGAGAGTTGGATGAAGTGGTGATGACTGCACCCAAGGGTGAGAGACTGGTAATTGGAGCAGATTTCAATGGGCATGTTGGTGAAGGAAACAGAGGGGATGAGGAAGTGATGGGTAGGTATCGTGTTAAGCAAAGGAATGCAGAAGGTCAGATGCTAGTGGATTTTGCGAAAAGGATGGGCATTGGCTGTGGTGAATATGTATTTTAACAAGAGGGAGGAGCATAGGGTGACATACAAGAGTGGAGGAAGATGCACACAGATGGATTACATCTTATGTAGAAGGGCCAGTCTGAAGGAGATTGGAGACTGTAAAGTGGTGGCAGGGGAAAGTGTAGTTAGGCAGCATAGGATGGTGGTTTGTAGGATGACATTGGTGATCAAGAAGAGGAGGATGATTGTGAAGGCAGCACCATGGATCAAATGGTGGAAATTGAAAAAGGGTAATTGTGAGGTGGAGTGAAGAGTTAAGACAGGCACTGGGTGGCAGTGAAGAGTTACTGAATAGCTGGGTAACTACAGCAGAGCTAGTAAGAGAGATGGCTAGAAAGGTGCTTGGTGTGACATCTGGAAAAAGAAAGGGGGACAAGGAGACCTGGTGGTCGAATGAAGAAGTACAGGAGAGTACACAGAGAAAGGGGATAGGGAAGAAAAAGTGGGATTGTCAGAGAGATGAAGAAAGTAGACAAGAGTATAAGGAGATGAGGTGCACGGCAAAGAGAGAGGTGGTGAAGGCTAAGGATAAGGCGTATGAAGAGTTGTATGAAAGGTTGGACACTAAAGAGGGAGAAAAGGACCTGTACCGATTGGCTAGACAGAGGGACCGAGCAAGTAAAGATGTGCAGCAGGTAAGGGTGATAAAGGATAATGAGGGAAATGTACTCACAAGCAAGGAGAGTGTGTTGAGCAGATGGAAAGAGTACTTTGAGGGGCTGATGAATGAAGAGAATGAGAGGGAGAGAAGGATGGATGATGTGCAGATAGTGAATCATGAACTGCAGTGGATTAGCAAGGAGGAAGTAAGGATAGCTATGAAGAGGATGAAGAATGTTAAGGCTGTTGGTCCAGATGACATACCTGTGGAAGCATGGAGGTGTTTAGGTGAAATGGCAGTGGAGTTTTTAACTAGATTGTTTAATGAAATCTTGGAAAGTGAGAGGATGCCTGAGGAATGGAGAAAAAGTGTTTTGGTACCGATTTTTAAGAATAAGGGTGATGTGCAGAGCTGTTGTAACTACAGAAGGATTAAACTGATCAGTCACAGCATGAAATTATGGGAAAGAGTAGTGAAAGCTAGGTTAAGAAGGGAGGTGATGATTAGTGATCAGCAGTATGGTTTCATGCCAGGAAAGAGCACTACAGATGCAATGCTTGCTCTGAGAGTGTTGATGGAGAAGTACAGAGAAGGTCAAAAGGAGTTGCATTGTGTCTTTGTGGACTTTGAGAAGGCATATGACAGGGTGCCTAGAGAGGAGTTGTGGTATTGTATGAGGAAGTCGGGAGTGTCAGAGAAGTACGTAAGAGAGGTACAGGATATGTTCGAGGGTAGTGTGACAGCGGTCAGGTCTGCGGTGGGAGCGATGGATGTGTTTAAGGTGGAGGTGGGATTACATCAAAGATCAGTTCTGAGCCCTTTCTTATTTGCAATGGTGATGGACAGGTTGACAGACGAGATCAGACAGGAGTCCCCGTGGACTATGATGTTTGCACATGACATTGTGATCTGTAGTGAAAGTAGGGAACAGCTGGAGGAGACCCTGGAGAGGTGGAGATATGCTCTAGAGAGAAGAGGAATGAAGGTCAGCAGGACTAAGACAGAATATGTGTGTGTGAATGAGAGGAAGGATAGAGGAATGGTGAGGATGCAGGGAATAGAGGTAGCAAAGGTGGATGAGTTTAAACATTTGGAATCAACAGTTCAGAGTAATGGTGAGTGTGGAAGAGAGGTGAAGAAGAGAGTACAGGCAGGATGGAGTGGGTGAAGAGTGTCAGGAGTGATTTGTGACAGACGAGTACCAGTAAGAGTGAAAGGGAAGGTCTACAAGAGGGCAGTGAGACCAGCTATGTTATATGGGTTGGAGACAGTGGCATTGACAAAAAGGCAGGAGTAAGAGCATGACGTGGTAGAGTTGAAGATGTTAAGATTTGCACTGGTTGTGATGAGGATGGACAGGATTAGGAATAATTATATTAGAGGGTCAGCCCAGGTTGGAAGATTTGGAGACAAAGCCAGAGAGGCAAGATTAAGTTGGTTTGGACATGTGCTGAGGAGGGATGCAGAGTATATTGGGAAAAAAATGCTAAGGATAAAGCTGCCAGGTAACAGGAAAAAAGGAAGGCCTAAGATAAGGTTTATGGATGTGGTGAAAGAGGACATGCAGGTGGTTGGTGTGACAGAGCATGATGCAGAGGACAGGAAGAAATGGAAACAGTTGATCCACTGTGGTGACCCCTAACAGGAGTGGCCGAAAGAAGAAGAAGAAGATATCCCTCCAGTCTACTAATCATTTTTTGAACTTCCAGGTACACATCCTTCAATGTGACTTCTTGTTCGCTATCTGCCTCTAAAGGCAATATTTCCTGAGGCAGGGCCATCACCTTCTTGCTAGATAACTGTTGAGCCTGTTTTTCTTCAATCTCCTTCCTGCTTCTATTCTCCCTTTTTGACATTCAAGCTCATGATTACCCCCTATTAAAATCTTTAAAGTAAATGGTCTTTGGGACCAACAAACCACTTACTTTTGTTTTCAGTGTGGAAAGTGTAAATATATATAAATATATGTAAAGTAACTATGCAAAACACCTTCACAACAGAACCGCACCATTACCGACAATCTCCATAAATAGCCCTGATAGTTTAATGTTCTAAAGGTTAGATTTCTAGAAAAGGACACCCTTTCACCTTGAACATCTAACCATTTTTCCTTTTATCAGGCAGGACTGGATTAGCTGAAGCTAAGGATTTTTTATTTGATTAGACAGCTGAGGAGACTGCAACTGGGTCAGCAATCAAATGGGAAGAGACCCATCATATATGAGGAGACACTATATTTTCTCTGAGCCTTTTTAGGGACTGCTGGAATAGATACTGATGTCCTGCAGGCAGCTTTATAAACATCTTCAAGGCTGGTAAGAGAGGGGATAGTCAAAGAATTGGGCATCTCATCCTCAGTAAGGTTATATACCCTACCTAGCTCTAGAGTAGCTCCTGACGGCTCCCAAGCAAAAACATTACAAAATCTAGCAGTCATCTGAGAAAAAGTAAACACCTTTTGAACTTAAGTTCGGGTTCACCTTCTGAAGAAAAAGAGTGACTAAACTCAGTGTCAACAGGGAAATTACCAATGTCCTCATCAGATTCCTCACAATGCTCCAAAACATTAAAAAAGTCTCTACCCAAATTACTACTAAAGACATGTATGGGAAGACAACCACCACAATTAGCTGTCTGCAAAACACTACAAGCGGAACTTCGTACAGTAATTACTGCAAACACTGACAAAAATAAAATAGATACATATATTTTTAAACAAACATAAAAACAGAAAGAGAATAATAAATCTAATAATAGAATGAGGGGAAGGGGCCCCAAATGGGACTTGTCTGAGCAGTAAGCCAGAAAATTCAGTACTGGATCCTGAGAAGAATCAGAAGACTTTCTTCTTTGGATGGCAGAAAAAGACTGAGCACTCACTTTGTGTAACAGATAACGGCTTCCCTCTCAAAATATGCCCAGCCAATCAGCTGTCAGATGATGAGATAGGGAGTAGAGTCTGAGCTTTTGAAAGCTACCCAGTACATAGTTATCTTGGCAGATAACCCAAAATACCTCTAGACAGTGGGAATGATGAACATCTTTCAAGCATTTGGTCACTCACATACCCTCATCCATTTTCACTACTGCATGTGATGACAGCATCTGGTATTCATTTCAGACTACTATCATGTTTTGTCTACATAATACTATTTGGCCCTTGTATAAAGTAGTTATCGTGAACACAGTTTGTTTTGCTTTGGACTTGGTACATCACATTTCTGCTTGCATTTTTGGATAGTCTGAAGCCAATATAACTAATGCTGCCTCCCACACCTAAAATGTGCCTCTTGAAACTGTAGTGGCACACCTTACCTAGTTTGGTTTACTGTACCACAGAACTCTATTCTGCAGGCACTGCATACGGAGCAAAACTTTGGGAAATAAGGGGAAGTTGTAATTTAAGAACATTCTGGCATCACTTACCATAAGATTGTTTCCTTAAAGTACAGGATGTTAAAAAAGTATGCATAATGCTAAGATTTTAGACAAAGCCAAAGAAAAGTTTTTCATACTGTCTACATAAAGTGGTAGGCAACTTCACTATAAATTTCTGTAAGTTAAAATAACTGAAAAATGACTTGCAAAGATACTTTTTTTCATTTGATTGTAGAATATGCATGTCACTTTGAAAGCTTGGACCTCTCAAAAATTTATAGTTCTTCCCACGCCTCAACTGATGAAGGGCTACGATCAATTGGGCTATCCCAGTAAACAAATGCAAATACATATTTACCAAAAAAAAAAATAAATCTATTAAGGTGCAAAGATAATCAGTATGACTAGATTGCCTTTTTCATTATGTCACACGTCACCCAAAAGTACAGTTTTGTACCTACCATAAATGTAGATGTTCGAAGATCCACATTGCTGCAGTCCTTACACTTGGGTAGTCCGCTGTCCTCGGTCGGCCCGAATATCAAAGTATAAGGCTGACGTCGGTCAAGGCGCATTTGACTGACATCAGGACGTCAGGGTACAAATGCGCATGACCGACGTCATATCCTCAGTCTTTTCTTGCCCCAGATGTCAGAAGACCCTAAAAATAAAGGTCAAAACCAAAAGACAGCAAACAAACAACCAACCACCCTAGCACTAAAAATATGTACAATATATACAATATACATCATATTGACAACCCAACCCACACAACCGCCTCTAACTACAGAGGGGAAGGAGGGAGGGTAAATTGGACTGCAGCAATGTGGATCTTGAACATCTACATTTATGGTAGGTACAAAACTGTACTATGTTCTTCATCTCACATTGCTGCAGTCCTTACACTTGGGTAGAATCCCAAAGCAGAGGTAAGGGAGGATGGCCAAACTATAAGGAAGCAGGAGCTGCCAAAATGCCCTGCAAAACAGCAGTGGCAAACCAGCCCTGGATTTAGAGTAAAGTGGTAGGTGATAATGCCTAGAGAAAGTATGCACTGAACTCCAAGTAGCTGCCTCCAAAATATCCTTAGTTGCCACCCCTCAAAAGCTGTCAAGTGGCAGTAGCCCTAGTGGAATGAGGCCTAATCCCAGCTGGAATCTCCTTGCCATGATGGGAATAACAGAAAGCAATGCAAAACCCAATCCACTTAGAAATAGTTTGTTTTGACACAGGCTTGCCCTGAGAACTCAAAGCAAAAGAAACAAATAACTGCTGAGACTGCCTGAACCCTTTAGTTCTGTCCAAATAATATCGCAACTGCCTGTGTACATCTAAAGTGTGCAAAATCTTTTCCCTTTATTTTGGGGATTTGCATAAAAAGTAGGCAAATGAATAGTTTGGTTTAAAGCCACACTAGAAACCACTTTAGGCATAAAGGAAGGATTAGTACGTAAAGATACCCTATCCTTATGGAAAATTAAGAAAGGCTCAACCGCCATAAGGGCCTGCAACTCAGAAACCCTTCTTGCAGAGGTAATAGCCAACAAAAAGCAGTCTTCCATGATAAAAACTTTAATTCAGTAGTAGCTGCAGGCTCAAAAGGTTGTAGAGTGAGTTTCTCCAACACAAAATTGAGATCCCAAGCAGGAGTAGGAGCTCTTCGTGGGGTCTTATATTCTTTGCCCCTCTAAGAAATTGCTTGAACAAAGGATGAGAAAACAATGGTGGGTCACAATCATAGTGAGCCAAATTGCTGCAGCATGAACCTTAATAGAAGAGAAGGACAAACCTTTGTCCAGTAACTCAGTAAGATATTGTAGAGCCACACTTAAATTAGGCTCAGAAACATCAAAATCCTTTGCTGCACTCCAAAATAAAAATCTCTTCCATTTATCTGCACACTTTCCTTGTACTAGGCCTTCTAGCTTCCAAAATAACATTCAAAACTTGCTGTGGAAGTGGAGGCCCACTATGGTTCAAAACAGAATATGCCAGGCTGTTAGGTGCAGAGAGTGAAGCTTGACATTGAGCAAATGACTGTCCTCCTGAGACAACAGGTGTGGAATCAAGGCAAAGGCCATGGAGGCTTCCGTACCAGGCTTCTCAGTAATGGGTACCAATGCTGTCGAGGCCAATCTGGAGCTATTAAAATCATCCTTGGCTTGTCTTGTCTGGCCTTTAGTAGTACCTTTGGGAGGAGAGGCAGAGGCGGAAAGGCATACACATGAAGATTGCTCCAATTGAAAGAAAGAGCATCCACTTTCCAAGCTGTGGGATGAAACCATTTTGTGCAAAACTTTGGCAGCTGGTGGTTTAGTGGAGAAGCGAACAGATCTATGTCTGGAGTTCCCCATGACACTGTCAATTTCTGAAATACATGAGGATCCAATTTCCACTCGTGGGGATCCATAATTTGTCTGCTCAACACATCTGCTAAGGAGTTCTGTGCTCCCGGCAGAAACCTTGCCTGAAGATTTAGCTGTAAACTGAGAGCAGTCTCCCACAAAATCATTGCTTGCCTGCATAGAGGATAAGAATGTGTTCCGCCTTGCTTGTTGATGTACCACATGACAGTTGTGTTGTCTGTTAGAATCAACACCTGCCCTGGAAGAAGTAAATCCTTGAAAGCTATTAATGCAAACTGGACTGCTAACATCTCTTTCAAGTTGATATGTAGATGTTGTAGTCTGGCAGGCCACTTGTCTTGTATCCACTTTCCATTCAGATGAGCTCCCCAAGCTGTGTCTGAGGCATCTGTCGTTAGAATCTGACTCGCCTCTGGCTGGGTCACAGAGAGTCCCTTGTTTAGGTGACATTCCTGAGCCCACCACAACAATTCCTTTTGAATGCAAGGTATTATTTGAATGACAGTGTCCAAATCCTGGCAGTGCTGTATCCATACATTTTTGAGATACCATTGTAGCTTCCTCATATGCAGTTTGGCATTGGGAAGCACCAGAATACAAGATGCCATGAACCCCAAGGCTTGAAGGACTGTCCTTGCAGTCAGCCTGGACTGATGAGACAACTGATGAAAATAAAGGGAAAGATTCTTTTGTTTGTCCGGGGTCAAAAAGGCCATCTGGGATGCTGTATTCAGTCTCACACCCAGAAAGCACATGTCCTGAGAGGGTACTAGACTGGACTTTATTTCGTTCACAGAATACCCCAGGCATCTTAGCACTGCTATCACATAATCCAAATGATGAAGAAGCTCGTCCCTTCCTTGAGCCAGAATCAGGCAATCGTCCAAATAAGGATAGATCTGTATTCCTTTTAACCTGAGGAAAGCTATCACTGGAGCCAGAACTTTCGTGAACACTCTGGGCGCAGTAGATAAGCCAAAGGGCAATGCAGAGAACTGATAATGAGAAGTCCCAGCTCGAAAACGCAGATACTTCCTGCAACTCAGTCTGATAGGAACATGAAGATAAGCCTCCTTGAGATCCAAAGTTACCATCCAATGATCTTTGCCCAGCAGAGGTAAAAGCTGCTGTAACGTCAACATTTTGAACTTGGGAATGTCCAGATAAGTGTTGAGGATAGATAAGTTCAAAATTGGTCTCCACGTGTTCCCTTTCTTTGGTACTAGGAACAGGCGAGAATAAAATCCTAGGCCCACTTCTTGCATAGGGACCGGCTGTATGGCCCCTATTTGGAGTAACAGAGAAATTTGCTTGTGAGCCTCTATTCTTTGTTGAGGAGGAACGTCTGGCATGCCTTTGAAAGGAGGCAAGGTATGGAAATAAAACCTGTAACCGTGGTGTATGATATCCAATACCCATCTGTCTTGGGTAATTAAACTCCAATTTTCTTTGAAAAGTGCCAACCTTCCTCCCAAAGGTGCTGCCAGACGAGAAGGCTCTGGCAGCTGAAAAGGTTGGTCATTGGGTCTGTTTACGAAAGGACTGACCCCTGCCCTCACCAAGACTGTGCAGGAGAACTCCTGTTCTAGGCCTGAAAGAGCCCTGAGCTCTGCCCCTACCACGCCTAGATCTACCCCTAGACTGGGAATCATAAGAAGGATACGTCCACCCTTTAGTAGGCCAATTTCTACTAAACTTTGGAGGCTGAACCTGCAAAAATCTTTAACAGTCTGCATAGACTTAGCCTTGTCTTCCATTTTCTTTAAAACTGCCTCAACAGGAGAACCAAACAACACATCAGATTGTAAAGGAGCATCTAAAATCCTTGTTTTAACATGGTCAGATAAATTCTGATCCCTCAGCCAGGCGTGCCTGCGAAGAACTGACCCAGTGGCAGCCACCCTAGACGAGGCCTGTACAGCATCAAAACCACATTGCAAAGAATGCTTACCCACCTGTTCAGAAACATGTACTAAATCTTGTAACTCTTTACAATCAATACCTTCCGCCAGAGCATCAACCTTAGACTTCAATTGTGAAAGGAGATAGTTTTGGTATTTCAACATGTGAAACTGACAATTCAAAGCCCTCATAGCTAGAGTGGAAGAAGTATAAACTTTCTTTCCCCATCTATCCAAGGCCCTGGCCTCTTTATCTGTAGGAACCGGATTCTTGACAACAGAAGCCTTAACACCTTTAGGCCCCTGACTAACAGTTTCTGGGTCTGCCCTAGGACTCTTAAAAAGATACTTATGAGCATCAGGCACCCTGTAATACCTATCCGGTTTAACAGGAGCAGGAGGCAAAGAATCAGGATTAAGAGAAGCCTCTGTAAAAACATCTTCCACCACATCCAAAACAGGAGGTATAGCCAAAGGCCTATGCTGGGGTAAAAACAAAAATTTCCTAAGCCTTTTCCTGGAGTCAGAGAAGTCCTGACCTTCCCACTTAAAATGCTCCCTCATGGAATGAAGAGTTTCTGAAAAAGAAAAATCCTCAGGAGGAGAAGCAGAAGGAGTAGAATCATCCACATCAGAATCAGAATAAGGGGAATACTCCTGCAAGTCTTCAGCCAAAGACTCTGAAACATCCGAAGCCTGCTCAAAACTCCCTAGCTCAGGCTCCACCCTAGGTCTCTTATCAGGAGGGGCAAAGAACCCTAATCAAAGTAATCAAATCTTCTGCCATTTTAAGCATATGCTTCTTGGGCACAGTTCCTGAAGAACTAGGGGTGACACCAACTGAAGCTAAACCTGGCCTGCCTCTGGGAGAAGCCTTGGAAACAGAAGGAGAGGGCCTAACCACCCTAGGAAGGGAGGGAGTATAGTAACCTGAGAAGCCCCATCAGCCTGACCTGCCTCCTGAGAGGCCACATCCTGCAATAACAAAGTCTCTCCCTGGGATCCCAAAGAAACCTCCGTGGAACCACCGCTCCACTGACACCTCTAAAGAACCGGCGTCCGGCACGGACGGTTCTTCTAGCCTAGGCTTAACTGCTTTGTCCTTGCGCTTCTTGAAGAAGCGGGCGCCGGAGCATCCAACGGCATTTTATAATTGCACCGCTTCAAGACTAACCTGGCACAATCTAACCTTCTCTTTATAGTGCGCTTATTGAATCTAGCACAAGAGCGACACCCAACAACGCCGTGCTCAGGCCCTAAACAAGGAATACACAAAGTATGATAGTCTCTATGCGGTATCTGTTTCCCACAAGAAATACAATTATTCACTTTTTCTGACATCCGGTAAACCACTGAGGCAAGAAAAACTAAAATATTCTAACGGGTACTTAGCCAACTTTGACTCGGTCTGAAACTCCGAAATCGAAAAATTTCAGAACGCCAACCGGCACTTGCAATGCTGCTTCTGCATCGGACCATGCGGCAAAAAAGACTGGGGATATGACGTCGGTCATGCGCATTTGTACCCTGACGTCCTGATGTCAGTCAAATGCGCCTTGACCGACGTCAGCCTTATACTTTGATATTCGGGCCGACCGAGGACAGCGGACTACCCAAGTGTAAGGACTGCAGCAATGTGAGATGAAGAACATCCATAAATTTATTTGTTAAACTATTTGACATTTAAAGCATAAGCGAGAAGCTGAAATAGCAAAAAAGTTTACAAGTTTACTGAATATGAAAACTTTTTACCTTGTAGCGAAAGACACAGCCTTTCCTTCTAATGTCCCAAAGCTGTAAACAAACAATTCAACCAATTAAAATTTAAAATAATGAAAATGAAATTACAGTTGAAAAGAAAAACAATAAAAATGAAAGCAATGCATGTTCAATCTAGTATGAACCAGTAACTGTAGCATTATACTTACAAGTTCCATACCAGTTAAATATTTTTTATTTCTAATTCAAAGTCATACAAAGATTGTCCATGAATGTTAGTAAAAATATCAGACTGTGCATCAATGCAATAACTAAGCAGGAGCCAAAAATGCAGACTACTTGGAGAATCTGCCAAGCAAAAATTAATACAAAAAATGGATTTCCACTGACGTCACAGGAGATATTAGATGTGTACCTTGGTTATCCCCTTAAGATGATGGATTTAATGCATCAAGTGATGCATTTTGAGTAACTACAGTTGAACAGTGTAATTCAAAAAGCAGTGACACTGATCTCTGGTGCTTGATGGAAGATAAAAGAGAAATAAAAAAAATAGTTCTTGAAATGTCTGTGAAAGATATTGTGAATGACATTAAGAAGGTGGTGGTGGAGGGCGAAGGCTTTCAACCTGAATGACCAGTAAATGCGTTTATTAGAGAACCCTTGAAAGAGGCACAGGAAGGATAACTGCCAAACTGAACAGTTACACCACAGAAGTAAGAAAGACATACAGATGTGAAGAGACTAAATTTGCATATAGGCCTTAATGAAGAATTACAGAAAAACAATGTACCAGTTTGCCTTTGCACTTTAAGAATTTGAGTTGTTTAAAGAGAAACAGGATTACCATGAGTATAAAGCAAGAAGGAAAACATATAAAGAGTTAATGTGTCAGAAAAAGAGCAGGACTGAATGGCTTTCATTGTGGAGCAACTGCTGGTGGACTGGACTGCACTGCATGCAAGTCAAATAAAGACCTAGAAAGCACACACACTGTTTACTACTGGCTAAGATACTCAGGCAAGGCAGCCTAAACGCATACTGCTAAGTTTTGATAATTTTAAAAAGTCAAAGACCAGATACTGTCCTTGCCTTGGTGACCAAACAATCATAAAGCTGGTGATAAAATTTTCTTTTTGATATAGGTTATAGTGTGCACAATCAACAAAAGATTAAATTTTGGTCTCTATAATGGAATATACATAGTAAAATCTAAAATATTATGTTCTACTCAACAGTTTTTTCAGGTGTACTGACCTCATATTTATTTCTCCAATTCAAAGAAAGCCCAGTAAGCAATACACAAGTAAAAATGTGAAATGAAAAGACCGAGTTAAGTGGTCATCCAGAAAGGAAAGCAAGGACAAATAGAAAAATTAAACATTACGAAAGCTTAAGTAGTTTAGGAGATCAGTGCATCAAGAAGAGTTGCCCATTTTCAACACTTGCATGGCTTATCGGCAGAAGACTGCAAGTAGCAAGGTGAAACAAGCAGGCTAAGCAGAGGTCAGCTACACATTGAAAAATTACTGACAATTTAAAATATAATTGGTATTTCTAGATACTTCTACCATATTTTCTTCAATTCAATAAGTAAAAGGATCAAGATGTATTGTTAATTTTAATAACTATACTCAAAGTTCAAAATTTAAGTATCAGACTGCAGACCTAGCAAGGGCCATTGAAGTGTGTGCAACCAGGTCTGAAAGAAATAAATACACTGACTCCCTGTGTGCATATCTAACTTACCTCTGAACTCTCGCACTACTGAAAAAAGAAGTTATGTCTTACCATAACGTTCCATTTGTGTTGCTGATCTTCTTTCATTCATCACTGATGGGTTGTTGGTTCCGTCCTCTGAACTGAGTCGGCCTAATACCAAGCTTGCGCCAGCCAAAAAACTTTCAAGCTAAGATTTTACCCATAATGCCCTTCTCCCGGTTAGCTCAGATCGAGTTTGGCTAGTATTAGTAAAGCAGAGGCCATTTCTGCACAAATGCCTTGACTCACCACTTGGACCCAAAGTATCCCCCAGGAGCCTTTGGAGGGGGAAGGAGGGTGGGAAGAGATGAATGAAAGAAGATCAACAACACAGATGGAATTTATGGTAAGACATAACTTCTTTATCTGATGTTGTTAATCTTCTTTCCATTCATCACTGATGGGACAGAATCCCCAGCTACCTTGTATTCCTTGGACAGGCCTTATGGAAGAATGTTCCTGAGCACCATTGAGCCAAAGGCAGCTCTCACTCTGGAGACCACATCCAATTTGTAATGATTAATAAAAGTGTGGGGGGTAGCCCATGTGGCTGCTGCACAAATATCCATAAAGGCTCTCAAATGGAAGGCTACAGAAGTTGCCATAGATCTGGTACAGTGGGCTTTAACATTATGTGGTACAGGCTTGTTTGCAAGTGAATAGATGAGTGTATGCAGTCCCTAAGCCATTTAGATAAAGTCACCTTGGAGACGGAATTTCCCATTCTAGGTCCAGAAAAGGAAATGAAAAGTTGGTCAGTTTTATGTACTGCTTTAGGTCTGTCTAGGTAAAACCTCATTTGTCTATGCACATCCAAAGAGTGTAGACAGTATTCCTCTTTATTAGTAAAATCTGGGAAACATACTGGCAAGTCAATGGTTTGATTGACGGAAAAATCTGAAATAACTTTGGGGAGAAAGGAGGGGTTCATCCTGAGTGATACTTTGTCCTTGTGGAAAATTAAATAGGGCTTTTTAATGCATAAAGCATGAAGCTCTGAAATTCGTCCAGCTGACGTGATGGCTACCAGGATAAGGGACTTCCAAGATAAAAATTTGAGGTCACACTTTGCTGCAGGCTCAAAAGGAGGTTGGGTTAAAGACTGAAGAACTAACATGAGGTTCCATGGCTCTACAGACTGCAATCCTAATGTTTAAGATCCCTTTTAGAAAGGTTTTGCATAACCAAAGAGAAGTGAGGGGAGAATTATCAAATACATCATGAAAGTTAAAAATAGCCACTAGATGCTCTTGTATGGTAGAAGCTGCAGCTCCATTCTCGAAAAATTTTGACAGATATTGTAGGACTGCTGTAACTGAAGCAAAGTACGGGTCTAGCCTTCTTTTCTTAGACCAAATAGAGAATCTCTTCCATTTGTCTAGATATAGTCTTCTGATGGATGGTTTGTGTGAGGCCAGGATAATGTCACATACAGGTGAGGGAAGGTTATTCTGCCTGGCGATTAATGGAAGTGGAGACACCAAGCTGTCAGCTTGAGACTGGATAGGTTCGGGTGACAACCCTTGGGGGTGAGAAATCAGGTCTTGGAAAAGGGTCCAGAATCCACGGTCAACATAATAGATGAGGCCAAAGGAAGGGGAACCAAACTTGTTGAGGCCAAAAAGGGGGCTATAAGGATCACTTTGCATTTCAACTGAATAGCTTTCTTTATGAACTGGGGAATCAGAGGAATAGGGGGATAGGCATATAGCAGTCCTGTGGGCCAATCGTGAATCAGAGCATCCCTATGTAACTCCCCCCTGTGGGGGAAATAGGGCAAAATATCTGCTGCATTTGTTGTTTGAGGGGGAGGCAAATAGGTTACAGGAAGGCTGGCCCAAAGTCTGAAAATTTTCGCCGCTATGTTGTGATTGAGGGACCACTCGTCAGGCAGGAGAATACATCTGCTCAACTTGTCTGCAATCACATTGGAATTCCCTGGGATATGCGTTGCTATCAGAAAGCGGTTGGAAGCTATCACCTACTGCCATCTCTCATGACCTGTCAACATAGGGGATAGGACTTGGTTCCACTTTGCTTGTTGATATACCAGGCTACTGACATGCTGTCTGACTGAATTGCGATCATCTAAGAAGGAAGAACAGATTGGAATGCTTGCAACATTAACAGCACCTCTCACAGTTCTAGAAAGTTGACATGCAGGTTGGCCTCCATAGTGGGCCATGTGCCTTGGACTGTCTTTCCCGGAAAATGCCCCCCCCCCCACCCCACCCTATCAGGGAAGCATCCATGGTCACAATGGCCTTGGGTTGAGGAGGATGGAATGGGCGGCTCCAAAGTTCTGTCTCTGGCCTCATCCACCAAAGAAGGTCCTGTTTGCAACAACTGGTTATCTGAATCTGAAAGCATAGAGGGTGGTGATTTGGAAGCCAATGAGATAGTAGAAGCCACTGAGGTATTCGCATGTATAGTTTTGCAAGAGGCACTATCGGTATGGCAGCTGTCATAGATCCTAAAAGCTGAAGAACCTCCCTTGCTGAAGCTTTGTTTTGACAGAGTATCACCCGGAGGTGGAGCCTCAATCTCTGAAGTCTGTGAACTGGAAGAGACACCAGACAAGAACGGGTGTCGAAGACTGCTCCAGTGAACTCTATGGACTGGGTTGGAGCAATGTTGGATTTCTCTCAGTTTATCATTATTCCCAAAAGTATCACCAAGGAAAGAGTGTACGGCAGGGCTGTTACCAGAAGATGCTTGGTGGGGGCGGTAAAGAGCCAATCGTCCAAATACGGAAACACCCAGAATCCTTGCAGTCTCTAGTGAGCTGTGACCATTGCCATGCACTTTGTGAACACTCTGGGAGCTGTAGAGAGTCTGAATGACAGGGCATGAAATTGGCAGTGACTGGCTCCTAGCCAGAAGCGCAGTAGACTCCTGGAGCATTTGTCCATTTTGATGTGATAATATGCGTCCCGGAGATCTACTGAGCACATCCAATTGCCTTCCCTTAGAAAAGGGAGAATGGACTGAACTGTGACCATCAGGAATTTTGTTTGGGCAATGGATTGTTCAGATTGCTGAGATCCAGAATTGGTCTCCAGTCCCCTGTCTTTTTTTGGCACCAAAAAGAATCTTGAGTAGAATTCAGATCCAGATTGGTCTGATGGGACTATTTGGATGACTCTTTTTTGACACAGCTTATTTATTTCTGCAGCTGCATCTTCCCTTTGACTGGGTGGAACATTGGGAAGTTTTGTCGGAAGCTTTGAATGAGTGATGAGGGGAATGGTGTAGTCTCTGGTTATAATTTTCTGCACCCAACAGTCGGAAGTTATTGATTGCCAGGCAGCATGGTGCAATGAGAAACGTCCCCCAACTGCTTCCAGAGGAAAGCAATCTGGCCACTCTTCAGGAGCGCTGCTACGGCTGCCCAGCAAAAGAATCCCAGGGTCCCCGATTACGTGGACCCCCTCTGGCTCAATAGAGACGTCTTCCAGAATTGTTACCCCCTCTGCTCCTAGGGGCATCATTCCCATGTGCGGCAGAGAAAGGACCCAGAGATTTTTTGTGCCACATTTTCCCACTCCTCTGGTTCCTGGAAAAGGAACGTTGTGGATTGGAAAAGCATAGACAGGGTCTTATCATCCTTCTCACACCTGGCCAGGGTGTCTTTCACCTTGGTGCCAAAAAGGAAAGATGCTTTGATTGGAGCGGTCAGGAAGGAAGACTTGAAAGGGTCCGCAAAGTCACACAGACGCATCCAGGCATGGCGTCTCATAACTATGCCTGAGCCCGCCACTCTAGCCGCCCCTTCCGTTGCATGAGAGAGCAACCTCATGGACAAATTGGAGATCGATCACAGGGTTGCGAGCTGAGAGGTAACTTTATCTTTTACCCCGTCAGATACCTGTCCTGCAAGCGTTCCAGAGAGTTTGGAAACTCTCTTTGGAGCCTCGTAAAATGTGCCAAGTACTTCAGAGACCGTATGGTAAAAGTCGCTGAAGCAAAAACTCACTTCCCTAATCTGTCTACAGCATGGGACTCCCTGTTGGGTGGATGAACATTATGACTCTATTCAGCGAGATCCTTTTTCATGGCTGCCACCACCATCATAGCATCCACTAGTAACCCTCTAGACCAATATGGGTTTTCTTCAGGGGGGGGGGGTGGGGGGGTAGTATCTTGTCAGGTCTCCAAGGGATCGACTCAACAGAATCAGGGTTCTTCCAGGTGTGCTGTACCATGAGTTGTACCAGCTCGTCCAAAGGTGGGATCACCCAAGAGGTAGATGGACTGGGCACAGACAGCCTGCAGAAACACAGACTTCTGAGAAGAAGGGTTAGTAGGCTTCCAATCACCCCTCTGTTTCAACATTTTAAGGATGTCCCCAAAGGAGACATTATCAGGGGGTGACTGTGAGGACCCTTCCCCGTCACTGAAATCCGTATCCTATGTCAGAGACTCTTCAGAGGAGTCTATGTGCTTCCTCTTGCACAATCTCTTCCACGGTGGCTCCTCAGCTGGGGCCTCTGAGGAGGACTCAGAAGAGGGGGTGCCCTCTAATGGGGTCTCCTGCAACTTTCCTGCCTGGTGTCCCCAGATGGTGGCTTTTGTCAGCTGTAGCTTGGGGAAAAAGAGGTCTGGGGTTCTGACGTCAGTGGAATGCTTACAGAAGCAAGTACTCTCTCCATAGCTCGTAAAGCAGGTCCGCTCGAAGAGGAATGGGAATCTGGAACAGAGAGGGACAACCTCGGAACCAGGGTCACACCCCGCTCCTCCAAACCTGCTCCAGAGGGTGGAGCCCCAAACCAGGATCGGTGCAGACATAGCTCCCAGCACCATGGACAGAAACATAGAGACACTCAGAACCGCACCCCGAGCCGAGCAGCCCACAGCCCAATCACAAAGCTGAGGACAGCTCGGTTCTGAAGGAACTGAAGGCCAAAGGAACAGTCCCAGAGCCCCAGTGAGGTCCACTACAGGCACCAAGACAGGGGGTTCCAAACAGGACATCGCAGCTGAAGACTTTGGAACCGGTATGGTCAAAGGAGGAGAGTAGGATGGAGTCCGTGGAGAAACCAACCCAGGTCCTGCAGGTGGATGGGTCCCAGACAGAGTGGATACCCCCCTGGCTCTCAACAGCTGCTCCACAAGATGCACCATGCCATGTCAAACTCAGAAAGCCTTCTGGTGGATCTAGTTGACATTCCCAACAGGGAGTCAGGTCATTCTAGGAATGGGCTATATACTTGCCCTCGAAAAGCATCCGTTGATGGAAAGTATCAGGTCCATGGTGTGGAGTCTATCAGCATTGATGTCTCAAGTTTGGAGACAGGAACCAGTGGCATAAAAATTCTCGTTATCAGAACTGGGAAAGGACTCTGTGCTGGAGGGGCACTCGGAGCCAACACAGAAGGTTCAGTAGTAAACAGAATCACAGAGGTAGGCATCGAAGGCATGCACTGTGCGAAGCGGCACTTGGTGCCGAAGCTGGAGTAATCTTTGGAAAATCAGTAGTCGGTGCCATAGACAGTACTGGAGCAGAAAAAGGCACTGACAAAGGATCAGTCATAGTTGGAGCGGAAGAGGTTGGCGCCAATGAGGCAGACTTATGCTCCAAAGACAATTTCAGTACTTTAGACTTTACAGACTTGCCCTGGTCACCTGAGGGTGGACGGGGGACAGAGTGGGACCTTTTCTTTTCTTTTGTAGGAGGGGATGAGGCCTCCATCACAGAAAGGGACTATGAAAAGGGCGTCTTAAGGAGGCCCTCCAGAATCAGTTTGTTTTTGCGCTCATTCAAAGTGCGCTGACTAAAACTTTGGCAAATCACACAAGGGGGTTGCACCGAAAGATGGAGCACCCCCAGACAACAGACACAGTCATCATGGGATTCACTGTTAGGCAGTTTTCCCTTACAAGAAGCACAATGTTTAAACCCTGATGTGCCTTTTTTATCAGACATCATGAAAAAAATATACATACAACAAGTTAGAAGGAAACTAAGGGAAATAAGGTAAAGAGTTTTTCTATATTTATATCTATATAGATATATGAGATAGGGTGAAAGAAGAAGGAGAAATACCAATGATGGTATTTAAGAAATACCACGAGGGTAGGGAGAAAGGCCGTACCACCAATGGTACTGAAAATTACCAAAAAGGTAAAAACAGGAGGGTAAATAGGTCTATAGATAGATTTAAGGATAAAGAAATATCAAAAATACCAACAAGGAATAAAAGGTAGACACAATATCCAGGAAAATATCAAACATGTTACATTTAGCTGAGAGCTTGGCTTGGATGCGGCTTTATGGCTACGTGGCAAACAAGACCTGATGTAACAGGGAGAAGGGCAGTATGGGTAAAAGCTTATGTCAAGAGTTTTTTGGCTGGCGTGAGCTTGGTATTAGGCCAACTCAGTTCCGAGGGCAGAACAGACAACCCATCAGTGAAAGATTAGCAACATCAAATCAAAAGTTAAGTACTCACTATAACATTGCATCTGTGTTGTCCATTGTCATTGTTCCTCAACTGACTGGTCTCAAATCAGACATCGGATCCAACTCAGCCACTTTTACCAGACTCATGGATCCAGCTCTTGAGCTCCTCCCCTTTACCCATAATACCCCACTCTTCTGGTGATCTCAGATTGAGTTTACTGCCTCACCATATATCTGAGATTGTTGTACAAAGGGAAGGAAACAAGATAAAGACATACAGAAATGCTGGAGCTCAAAGCAGGGAACAGGTAAGTTCCCAAAAAGCCATCCCTTAGGCCTCAGTAAGATAGAGGGAAGGGGACTGGAGGGTGGGGAGTTGAGGAAGAATGAACATGAACAACACAGATGTATCACTGTGGTGAGTACATAATTTTTGTATCAGATGTTGTCATTTTCATTCATTCTTCAAATGATGGGACAGAGTGGCCAGCAAGATGAAACCTTGGGTGGTGGTCCTCATGGAAGGACATTCTGCAATACAGCTGCTCTTCTTCTAGACAGATTCTTCTGAATTCATACAGAAAGAAACCACTGAATATGAAAGCTTCATGGCAGCTTATAGAGACTTGGAAAACTCATTACATAAAATCAAGAAGTTCAAATAGCAGCCTCTTCACTTGTAAGTATGCCTTTATCACAATGTAATCTCTAGGAGACTTAGAGTTCTAGTAATGCCTACTTATGGTAACGACCACCCAGAATTGTTGAAAAAATGGCAGTTAATAAATCTTGAAACAAGTTTTAATTATACTAGATTACTGTTGGAATATTTTAAACCTATTAAGAATTACTTAATATTGGAAGCTGAACTGAAACAGAAAGAAATAGGTTCATAGTTTCATAGGCAAGTACTAGGCTAATGGCCCTGGAGCCATTGCAAGCCTAGCCCAATAGTGTTCCCAGTCATCTGGCTTACCAGACATTAGTTCCATGTGCCCCTATCTAGCAGTGCGATTGAAGTGATCCCCGGGGTGAATTTCCTATTTCCTATCCACTCATCAAGATTTCTCTTGAAGAGGGCCAGTGAGGTGCTCTGCTTGACATGAATAGGGAGTTTATTCCAGAGAATTGGGAATCTCTGGGTTAGAAACCTGTACCTCCAGCAGGTTCTGTTTAATGTGGTGAAAAGGTTGAGGTCTTTGGAGTGAGTAGACGGAGGGATTGGGATTTTTTCAGATGAAGCATGTCAAGCAAAACTGGGTCAGACAGGGCTCTGTACGTCAAGCAGAGATCGCCTCTAAGTAAGCAATATGAGATGTAGTATAGTTTAAGTTTTTTAAGTCTATCTGCATAAGGCACATGTCTGAGTCCTAAGATCCTCTTAGTGAGGAATTTCTATGGCCTCTCCAGCTGTTGGAAGTGTCTAGTGAGGTACATGCCAAACGGGGCATTGTACTCTATAATGGGTCTGATAAGGGATGAGCAGAGAGAGATGATGACTTCCTTTTTGTGGGTGAAAAACCTTTTGTGATGAGATGTGCCATGTAGAAGGACTTCCTAACTACAGCGGCAACGTGGTTGTTGAAGGAGAGGTTACTATCTTCCCATGTCCCCAGATCCCTTATAACTCCTTCAGAGTTAAGTGGGTTCCCTTCGATATGGTAGTTTGTGGGCACAGTGTTTTTACCGAAGGGAATGACTATGCATTTTTGGCATTTAGCCTAAGGCCATGTTTTTTGGCACCAGTTGTTGGTCTCCGTAAGGCATTTCTGTAGGATGTCCACATCAGCTTAAGAATCAATAGCAGCCCCCAGTTTGCAGTCATCTGCAAATTTGGTTAACCAGGGTCCCTTGGTGCTGGTTTGAACTTCAGAGAAGTAGATACCAAACAGGAGAGGCCCCAGAACCGATCGTTGTGGGAATCCACTTGTAACTGCCTCGTAGTCAGATTTGGAGTCAGCTACTTTCACCATGTGGGTTCTGTCAGTGAGCCAGTTTGCAACCCATCTAGTGATGTAAGGGTTTATGCCCAGATTAGTGAGCCTATCAATGATTTCAGAGTGTGGGATGGTATCAAAAGCTTTGGCTAGATTGAGGTAGGCTGTGTGGACAGCCTTGCCTTCATCCACTGCCCAGGTGACGGCTTTGAAGATATCTATCAGATTTAGCAGACATGATCTGCCTTTCACAAACCCAAACTGCATGGGATCTAGGGTTTGAAGGTCCCCTATATCTTTATTTATAAGATTCGCAATAATACGTTCCAAAGCCTTACAGATCAGGCTCATCAAGCTGATAGGGCAGTAGTTCCCAGGGTCAGTAGTCACACTCCTTTTGTGGAGTGGGATGACTGTAGCAGTGCACCATTCAGTGGGAACAAAGGCTGAACTGAGGCTTTAGTTGAACATAGCACTCCGGTGTGGTGCCAGTTCTTTTTGTGGTTCATGTAGGACACAACCCAGTACATTATCTGGTCCCATGGAAGCTGCGTTTCTAGCTATAGTCAGTGCGGTTTTTACTTGTGCAATCATGATAATAGGGATTGGGGATTCCTTGGGTATGTGGATGGACCCTTTTGGGGGTGAGAGGAGTAAAATTTGCACTGAACCTGTTTGCCAGGATATTGGCAATGTCTGTTGGTTCAGTATAAGTGGTGCCGTTGTGTTGTAGCTCTGAGCAAATCTACGATTATGCAGATTCTTAACATAGCTAAAGAAAGCCTTGTGGTTGTCCTTAGTATCAGTAGCAATTTTGTTTTTGTAACTAGCTTTGGTGAATTTGATGAGGGATCTCAGTTTTTTACCGAGATTTCCGAGGGAATTTTTCCAGTCATCGAACTTAACCTTTCTCTGCAACAGTTTTTTTTCCTTCTGTTGTAGAGTTTGTTAATGGCAGGGGTCCATCAGATTGGCTTCCTTTTTTTTTTTTTTTTTTTTTTTAAGAGGAGAGCATCTTGGTTCTGTTTGGTATGGCCCTATCTGCGCAGTTGTCTAGGTGCTCATACAGTGCCTTAGTGTATGATTCAGCAGACATACTCCCATTCCCAATTTCTACAGATGAGTGAAGCTTGTCACTTCCATCCTTAGAAGCTCAAAGTTAGCTTTGAAGAAGTTTTTCAATGTGGTTTATTTTTTTGGGGGTGAGGGCGGGATTTGGATATCAAAAGTGATTAACATGTAGTCGATCGAACCAGGGACGGGTTTATCTTAGGAGCGGTCCACCATGTTTGTAATGACTAGGTCAAGAATGTTATTTCCCCTAGTGGGGGTGAGGATGAGTTGGTCTAAGGCATTGGAGTTTATGAATTCTAGGAAGTGTTGGGAAAAAGAGTTGGAGCAGGAGTAGTTATTCCAACTAATGGAGGGGTAGTTAAAGTCTCCCAGTGCAAAGGTATTAGGCTGGACTTTGATGTTTTCCAGAGTGTCCAGGAATGCAGAGTGGCAGTCCTGGGACATTGTGGGGGATCTGTAGCAGGCTACAACATGGACTGCAGTTTTGTCAAGTGTTAACTGTACCTGAAGTATTTCTGATGTGTTATGTTGGGCAACAAGTCTGGAGGTGTATGCATCTTTTATGAAGATGGATACACCTCCACCTTTGGGGGTACGGTCATCACATCCCTTAGGGCTTTGGTTCAGATTAGGGGGCTGAAAGGTGTGATATGCATTGTAACCTGGTAGTGCAGGGGTGCTTCTCAGGAGCCTTGAACCAGGTCTCTGTTACTGCACAGATGTCAATGTTCTCCAGTTTGAGGAGTGACTTGAGTGACTGCATTTTGAGGTTTAGACTTCTAGCATTGAATAGCATAATCCTTAGGATGAGTTTGTTAGCAGATGTTATGGTGGTAAATATATCTTCAGGGCATTGCCTAAAAAGGCACTATAGGGGTGGCAAGGGCCTTGGCCAATATCAGGAATCCCAGGGGTGACAGAGGTAGGCCATCTCTGGCAATGCATCAAGGTCTGTCTATCATGTCATTCCAAGCAGAAAGATACTGGATCCCCTTAGAATGACACCAGAAACTTAGCCAATTGTTGAAGTCAGTCATTTTCAGCTTGTACTGTGGTATCATTTTTGGCAATGGCAGGATGCTACTTTAAGGCTAGGGTCATACCTGCCTGGGCTACAAGATCAGAGAGCAACTCCATGTCTCTTTTCATGTAGTCCAGGGAGGTACGTCTTAGGTCATTCACACCAACATGTAAATTGACGGAGTCATATTTGTACTTGCTGTGGAGAGACCAAAGTGCATGCATTATATGGCATATCCTGGCACCCGATAGGCAGCTGACCGTGACTTTCTCCTTATTTAGCCTGGTGAGTGGGATGTCAGTGTGCCTTACAAATGAATCACCTATGACTAATGTGTTTGGTACACTGCTCTGCCTTATGGGCTTAGCTTGAATGGCACACTAGTTGTGTGGACTATGTGTCTTCTGGGTTGTGCTTGGATGAGATGGTTGCTAGTGTTTGTACCTCAGAGGTCTCTGTTGTTTGGGCAGATTTTTTAAGAGAACCTCCGTGAAAGTGGTTGTGTGTTTCATGTTACTGTGTGATAGTGGTGGTGGTGTGTGAACAGGGGACCTATGTGTTCTCTATGATGTGATGTGTGTGTTAACCTTTTCCTCCTGACTGGCTGACCCAGTCTTGTAATGAGAGAGTGAAGCCTTACGTTTGGCTATGTACTTGCATCTCTCACAAGTGGATGTGCTTGGAGGTAGGAGGAAAGGGTTGTCTGAGTACATGAGGCAATTGTTAGATTGCCTCAGGATGCCCAGGTTCACCAGGTTAACGAGAGAAAGCATCAGAAACTGACCTTTGGACAAGCCTGGAAAAATGATCAGTTCTTTAAGTACTGAGTTATTTATGCTTAGATTAAGTCCTGAAGCTTTTTGTTTCCTTTATGGAAAATTTAGTGCTGGTAGCTGTGGGTGAGCTTGCAATAAATGCTACAAGAGGTTCTGAGCAAGTGCTAGATTTAAAGGTTTAATTTGAGTGCTCAGAGATAAAGTTAACAAGGTCTAAGGGAAAATTTGACGAGCACACTTTAAGGCACCGGTAATGGTTTACCTTAGCCAAGTGCCGCTGTGTGTTGCTCAAACATTTTTTAATACAGAAAGATAAAAGGGATAGAAATAGCCCAAAAAAGCCAATAAAAATATAATTTCTGAGCTGAAACCACTCCTTTAGCGACCGACAGGCTACTCAGAGCTTACCACTCCCACTGATAAGTAGAGAAGCTTCCCTTCATCTCAGTATGGTCCGGGCAACACAGAAACCTCAATACAGTCCTCAGATCAGCAAATCTGAAATCCGGACTATTCTAGTTACAGAATTGTGGGAAATGAGCAAGGAGATAGTTGTTTTTTTGTTGGGGGGGTTGGCTTTTTTTCAAAAATACAACAGTTAGAGCTACAAAAATACTATTTAAAGCAGAATAAGGGCTAGCGCACTTGAGTATGTAGCCTACAACAGTAAAACAGTTGAATTTAACTTAAAACGAGCAGATAAAGTGCAAACATCAAAATTTAACAAAAACACAGTTGGAATAAGTAGCAAAACTTAATAAATGGCTAGAATAAAGTGCAGTAAGCAAAAAAACAAGCAAAAGAAGCAAAACAGAGGTACTTAAATCACTGAAAGTCTCTCCTCTCTCTCTCTCTGCTGCTGTAGAACTCTGCAGGACGCCGAAACAGGATCTTGCTGAGGTTAAATAAGCTCAAAAATCACTCAAACACAGTTTTTTATACAGAAAGATGAAAGGGAGAGAGATCACCCAAAATGGCCAATACAAATACAATTTCTGAGGTGAAACCACTCCTTTAGTGACAGATAGGCATGGATGTTTTCACTGATAAATTGGAAGAGCTTTATTCCAACATCTCAGCATTTGATATGAAATTAGAGCATATCAAAATGAAGAAACAAGCAAGGGACTTCTCATATTTTAAAAATGGGAGAATTTTTGCATGGCCCAGAGACAGATCCACCAACAAATCTGACATTAATCCCCTAGTAAATACTGACACTATTGACCTGGTAAATGAATCTGAATCAACAGTGTACAAAAGTTCATGGACAGCAGGAAAATATTCACAGAACATTAATGCTACCATGCTTGTTTCCAATGAAAAATCAGGTCAGCAGTCGGGGTGTGAACAAGATATGAACATGGGAGATAGACATAAGGATACCTACATACTATCTTTGTTTTTTTCCAGCACTCATCCTGCCCCTGCGACAACATATGACATGCAAGGGAGATTGATCACCGAGCAGGGGCAGAAAGAGAAGAAAAGTCTCCATAGAATGCCAATAGATTCATTGTCTATTCAATATGAGTTGGTTGTGAATTTAAGTCATCGTAACGTTTTTACTGCACAAGTCTCTGTTAAATAAAGGTCTCTCTTGCATTCCGGCAGTCCCATCACAATTAAGTGGTGTGATAATTAACCTGAAGATGTTTTGTAGAAATGTGATGTTGAAAAATATGTTTGGCTCAAATTATACTGGCAACCAATGTATTCTGAGAAAACCCAGTGTTTACATACCACAAAATAATGCCACTATGGATATTTTTTTAAAGTTATGTAAGCGTGGCATCTCTAAGAAATTTAATGAGCATAGACATCACTTTCATAATTTGAGTAATGAAGAAAGAGTAACCCTGAGAGAATTACACAAGCAATAATGCCTGACAGGTTGTGTGTTAATGTGCAATTAGAGAATGGGCAAACTGTACATCAACATCCTGACTGGAGAACAAACATTCTCCCGCAGGGTATTAATGTACAAATAATGCCTGATGGCAAACGAGTCTGCCACTTCACAGCAGCATGTCAAGCTGAAGTGGAGCTCAGACAGCAAAAAAAAAAAAAAAAAAAAAAAAAAAAAACTAATGGCAGCCATTGTTTTACGCTCACTAAGCAGCAATTCTGCTGTTTAGCGAGCATAAAATGTAAAAAAAGAGAGAAACTGTGTGTGTGTGTGTGTGTGTGTGTGTGTGTGTGTGTGTGTGTGTGTGTGTGTGTGTGTGTGTGTGTGTGTGAGAGAGACAGAGAGAGCGAGAGTGATCTTGTGTGACTGAATGCATGTATGAAAGTACAGGAGATTGTGTGTGTGTGAGACAGATCAAGAGAGAGAGTGAGAGTGATCTTGTAGAGTGAGTGCGTGTATGAAAGCAAGGGAAACTGTGTGTATGTGTGAGAGAGATTGAGAGAGTGAGAATGGTCTTCTGTGGGTGAATGCTTTTATGAAAACAGAGGAGTCTGTGTGTGTGACAGAGTGAGAGCGATCTTGTGTAAGTAAATGTGTGCATGAAAGCAGAGGAGACTGTGGGTGGGTGGGTGTGAGTGTGTGTAAATGCATGTGTGTGAAAGCAGAAGAGACCGTGTATGTGTACATGAGAGAGAGAATGGGATCTACGTAAAATTGTTGCGTTTTACTTGGCTATTATTTTTTTAAGCACGATATTATTTTTTATACATGTTTGATGTAAAATGCTTCCTCCCAACACCATCAACTTATACTACAGCAAGTTTGAAACATTAGGAGGAGGAACTATTTTGCATAAAAAAATATATTAAAAAAATATAGTACTTAAAACAAAACAATTTTACACAGAGCCCATTCTCTAAGCGCAATAATGCCCTCCAGGGTGTGTGTTAATCTGTAATTAATGCCCTTCCAGGGGTGCAAAGGCCTGACTCCTGTGGCATCAGGCCTTATAACACCCCTGGGTGGGTGTTAATTGCACGTTAACACACATCCTGTCAGGCATTATTGCTTCCTTAATGCCCGCTCGGCAGAGGGCGTCTACAGCCCTGGAAGGGCGTAAATTACACAACACACACCCTGGAGGGCAATATTCATAGATTCATAGGTGTTTGTTAGCTTAACTACCACAGGGGCCTTTTTAAGCCAAGCCGTGCATCCCAAATCTCTGACAAGTCCTGCTAGCCTTGGTAAGTCTAAGCATGGGCCTGGGAGATGAACCATTTACAGGTTACCTGTGTCCAATTGAGACATAGGTGCCATACCAGAGATGAATTTCTGGCTTCCTATCCAATTGACAAGTTGCACTTCAATTTGGTTAGCAAGTAACTCTGCTTTACATGGATGGGGAGCCTGTTCCATAGACAGGGTAGTCTCTGGGATACATACCTATATACAGCAGGTCCTATTTATATCACAGGCAAGGTTTAAGTCTTTAGAATGGGTAATTTTGGTACTGCTTCTTTTGTGGATATGCAGGTCCATCAGAGTGGGGTCTGACAATGACCTGTATATGCCAGGCATAGATCTCCTCTCAAAAGCCTGTAGTAGACAGAATACAGGGATTGGACCTTGAGGAGGTCTGCATAGGACATATTACTTATGCCCTGTATTCGTTTAGTGAGGAGCCTCTGTGGACATTCCAATTGTTGGACATGCTTGGTTAGGTACATACCAAAGGGGGCATTGTACTCAATTATAGGTCTGATGAACACCGGATACAGTGGAATAAATGACTTCCTGGGACTTAGATGCCATACCTTTGTTTATAAGTTGTGAAACACAGAATGATTTCCTCACCACTACAGACACGTAATGATCAAAGGCTAGATTACTATTTATGTGTGGCTCTAGGTCCTTGACTACTAGGTCAACTCTAAGGGGTGTGTTGTGAATATGATAGTTATCAGGGATGGATGACTTCCCAAAGGATACTATTATTAATTTCTTGGCATTTAATTTTAGTCCATGGCTCTGACACCAGTAGTTTGTCTGTGTCAGACCCTCCTGTAGAACATTTGTGTCAGTGTATAATTCAATGAAGCTCTTAATTTGCAATTATCTGCAAATTTAGTCAGCCAGAGACCACTGAAATTGGCTTCGACTTCTGAGAAGCAAACACCAAAAAGGAACAGTCCAAGAACTGATCCCTGAGGGACTCCACTTGTGACTGGCCTCTTTGTAGAGGTGGACTCCCCAATTCTAACTTCCTGGGTCCTGTCTGTGAGGCAGTTGGCTATCTACTGGGTGACATACAGGTTTGTACCTAACCTCTTGAGTTTGTCAACAATGCCCGAGTGGGGTACTGTGTCAAATGCCTTGGCCTGGTCAAGGAAGGCAGTGTGAACAATTTTGCTCTCATCCATTGCTTTGGTGACCTTCTCAAAGAAGTCCACCAAGTTGAGCAGGCATGATCTGCCCTTGACAAATCCAGACTGGGTTGGGTCCAGTGTCTGGAGGTTTATTATTTCTCTGTTGATCATCTCCATGATAATTCTTTCCATGGCTTTACATACAAGACTAGTGAGACTTATGGGTCTGTAGTTTTCAGGGTCTGTAGATGGCCCACCTTTGTGCAGAGGGATGACTGCTGCCTTTCTCCATTCACGAGGCACAAAGTATGTTTGGAGGCTACAGTTATGTAGTAATTCCAGACGCCCTGATATGTCATGTTTCATGCTGTTTTGAAGGCTTCATGGGATATTGTCTGGGCCCACTGATGCAGTGTTCTTGGTCTTAGAGAGAGCATTAAGGACCTGTTCCCTAGTGATAGTAGGGGGAGTTATAATTGATATTTCCTGAGAGAAGGTTGAGGGGAGAGATGAGTAAAGTTCGAGCTGAATTTATCAGCCAGGAGGTTTGCTATATCTTCTGGCTCAGTATTGGTGGCTCCATTTACAATCTGCTCTGCACACAATTGTGTATTGCCATTGAGGTTGCAGACATAGCTAAAGAATGCTTTGTGATTGTCCTTGTCCTGGGAGGCCAAACGTACCTCAAATTTGGCTTTGGTAGACTTTATTTGTCCCCAGAGTTGTTTGTTTAGTTTATGAGAGTGCTTTTATCCTGCTGGGTGCTGCACCTCCTAATTTTTGCCATGATTTTCTTCCTCCTGTTATACAGACAATTGATTTTGTGATTCCACTAGAGTGGTTTGTTTTTTGAGTTAGTTCTGTACTTCTTCTTGGTGGGGACAGCTACCTCTATGCAGCTATTAACATGCTTGTACAGGGTTTCTCTGAACAGTTCTGTTTAGGCAGAAGTGTTCTCAGAGTTTATGTGGGCTTCAAATGTTGCCAGGTTCTCACTTAATAGCAGGAGGTTAGCCTTGGCATAGTTCCTGAATATTCCAGGTTTAGCTGGGGGTCAAGGTTTTATTTTTACTTCAAAGGAGACCATTTTGTGGTCTGACCTTACCAAGGAAGGCATTACAGTAGGGACTGTGCAGCAGTCTTCCGTATTAGTGAGGACCAGATCCAGTATGGTTGCACCCGTGGCTGATGCACTGATTGTCTAGTCCAGGGAGTGTGTTTACAAAATCTAGGTAACTCTGTGCATGTACGTTTGGTGTCGTATAGGATTCCCAGTTAATAGTGGGGTAATTAAACACACCCATGAATATGGTGTTGGGTTGGATGGTTAGTGTTTCTAATAAGTTTAAATACAAGGTATGGGTTTCCTGGGTCATAGAGGGGGACCTATAGCTTACAAGGAAGTGGTATTGGATTTTACCTATGTTGATTTGAACATGGAGCAGCTCAAGTGCATTTTCCTGTTTGACCAGCCTTGAAGTATATTTATTTTTGATGTAAACAGAGACACCTCCACCTTTAGTCCCTGCCTGTGAAATAGATGGCCTAAATGTGTGGAAGGCATTATAACCTTGCACTGTTGGTGTGCTCTCCGTGGCTTTAAACCATGTTTCAGTGACTGCACAGACATCAGCATTCTCTATGGTAAAGAGAGCTTCTAGGGGGTGGAGTTTTTTTGTTTAGACTCCTAGCACTGAGCAGTAATACCTTTAGATTTTCTTGGTTTTGGTTTGCTATGTCGGAAGTACTTTCAGTTTGGCATTGTCTAAAAAAAGGCACTATGGGGGAAGACAATGTTTTAGCTAATATTCAAAAGCTTAGAAGGGAGATGTACAGCCCATCCCTGGCAAGGCAGCATGGTCTGTTGACCATCTCCTTCCATGTAACAAATATTGCACCCCCTTAGAATGACACCAGAAACTACGCCAATTATTTAAATCAATCATCTTTTGTTTGTATTGTGGCATCATTCTTGGAGAAGGTAAACTGCTGCTCAGTGGTAGGCTCATCCAAGCCTGAGATGCATATTCTGAGAGCTCCATGATGTTTCTCTTCATATAGTCTAGGGAGGCATGTCTCAGATCATTTACTCCCACATGGACTATGACCAAGTCACATTGGTAACTGTGGTCCAGTAACCTGATTGCATGCTTAATGTGGCAGATCCTAGCCCCTGATAAGTAACTGACCATAACTTTCTCCTTACTCAGCCTGGTGAGAGGGACATCAGTGTGTCTCACAATGGAGTCTCCAATGACTAGAATGTTGCAATGTTTGGTGACTTGCCTTATGGGCTTAAAGGTAGAGACCCCATGAAGTGTAGCTCTATATGTTGCTGTGGGTGTTGTTTTGAAAGTGTGAATTTTGGGCTACTGAGGGTATTTGCTATGTGCCCTTCATCAAGGAGGTCTTTGTGGTTTAGGAAGGTTACATGCAAGTGCCTCAGCAAATGTGGGTCTATACATCTGCTTTGAATTGTGTGTGATGGGCACAGCGTGTGTACAACTGACAGTCTTATTGACATTAGGAGTACTTTATGTGAGAGCTTTGCCTCCAGTGACGTGTAAATACATCTTTCACATACCATATCAGCTTGAGAATTAACTGGTTGTTAGTAAACATGAGGCAATTTCTACATTGCCTCAGAATGTCCATGTCCACCAAGCCAGAACAGAGCAGTAGGAAAGTTCATATCCATGGCAACAGCCCCTTTTTATCGATTAGACAGTTGAAATAAGAATATCAATCACTGTCAGGAGTATCTAGTTTGCAACTATGTGGACAGTGCTTGTCACTGCAAACTAGCTGTCTTGTGTGCAACTAGGTATTGGAGAAATTTCAATTGTGCTTTTAAGGAAAAATGTCACTGAAGGTGTCCGAGTCTGTAAAGAGCACTGCCAAACACTTGAAGGGAAATTAATACGTAGACCCTGAAAATTAAAAAATGAAGGATTTAGGCAGATATTCTGAAGTTAGAAACAAATCAAGCAGTACTTAATGAAAACAAAGAATTAGCTTCTCAAGAATGATGAAAAGAGGGGGATTTGAATGAATGGCTACTGCCTGGCTACTACTATTGCTGGTCTCACCACAGCTTCACTCTGTTGGGATACAATGCATCTTTGCTTCTTCTCTCACTAGAAGCAAAATGTCAGCACCGATCCCAAGAAGAGAAGCAGGCCACAGCCTGTTTGTGATCCACAGTCTTGTCTCTGATGATGCAAGGGCCTGTAGGCTTGTGCTTGCCTTTTCTGGTAGATGCCTCGAATAGCAACCAGACTAATCAGGTACGTTAGGCACAGACACTCACTCTCCAACCAGAAACAGTCAGGAATCAATGCACTCTGCGCCTTCTCTCAACAGGATCAGAATATAAGCACAAATTCCAAGCTGTCACCTATAAAGCAATTAATAGGCTTTCTGGTGATCAGCCGTCTCCAGGAAATAATGTTCCTGTACTTCTCTCACCAGGAGAAAAAAGAAGCAATAATCCCAAGATAACTACTGAGAGGAAGAATGTGGGCTCTGCAATAACTAGTGGTCTTGCAATAGATGCTTAATGGTAAGATGAGAAAAAAAGGTTTATCCTAAACACTGCAGTGTGCACTAAGCAGTTAGATATGAAAGTGGGTAACTTACGTTTTAGCTGTCTAAAAAGCTGAGTGGAGAGCCACTATTTTTAAAAGAGCAAGATAGATTGCACTTAGAGAATGGGCTTTCTGTAAAATTGTTGCATTTTACTTTTTAAGTACTATATTATTTCTTTATATACATTTTTAATGTAAAATAGTTCCTCTGCCTAATGTTTCAGACTTGTGTAATATATTTTAATGGTGTTGGAGGAAGCATTTTACATCAAATATATATAAAAAAATTATATAGTGCTTAAAAAAATAAGTAAAACAACAATTTTACATAGAGCCCATTCAATCTGTCTCATAAGTTCAAGCCTAGCCCATAGAAGTGCCCTGGCATCCTGCTGCCCGACGTTAGTTTCCAGTGCCTCTATCAAGTAGAACCACTGAAGTGATCCCTGGGGTGAACTTTCTATTTCCCATCCATTCATCAAGATTTCTCTTGAAGAGGGCCAGTGAGGTGCTCTACTTGACATGTATGGGAAGTCTATTCACGCATACATATGCTGTCTCCTCTGCTTTCACATACATACGTATATACATGCACAGTCTCCTCTGCTTTCATACACACATTCATTCACACAAGATCAGTCTCACTCTCTTTTTCTCAATCTCTCGCAGAGTCTCCGCTGCTTTCATACACACATTCACTCACATAAGATCACTCTCGCTTTCTCTCTCTCACACACACACACACACACACACACACACACACACACACACACACACACACACACACACACACACTTTCTTTTTGTTTTAAGTTTATGCTCGCTAAACAGCAGAACTGCTGCTTAGCGAGCGTAAAATAATGGCGGCTGTCACAAAAGGAAATACTGCCAGCCCAGCTATCTGGAATTTTGTAAATTATATGTCATTCATGAATAATTAACATGATTTATACAGAAATGTGACAGAAGGAGATACTGCCAGCACAGCTATCTGGAATTTTGTAAATAGTTATTTGTCATTTGTGAATATCAGCAGGATGCAATTGCTTGTGTCACCACTATATTAGAACTGTATGTTGTCTGCATATCAAGCTGCTGGTACAGGTGTGTATGTGTGTGCATGTGTGTGTGTCTGTGTAAAGTACTGAGCTTAAAAATGTGTCCAGATTGTACCCTACTGGGAAAGAACAGATGTGTATCTAAACTATTGTACCTGTGTACATGAATATGTTTTAACAGTGGGAACTAGAACATAGATGGTTAACTTGCAAAACTTCAAGAAAATAGTTGAAATTAAATTGTTTTACAATTGTGCTATAAAAGCTAGGTTCAATGCAGCAAGGAGACAGGATGTCTAAAACTAGAGTACCTTTTGCATTGTACTGTAAAAGTGTTTTGTTTTATGTCTTCTAGCAGTTGCAAACATTTGAAGGCTATGCATGTCCACAGGGAGATGCTAGATGCTACATTAGTTGGGGCTGTTTGTGAGCCTGGGAACTGAAGTTAGGTGGCAAAAAGTGATGTCATGCTGCAAGTATCCCAGCAGCAATATCTGAGATATTAATTTAAGAACTCTATGAGAGAGACAGACAGGCCATTTTGTATTTGTCTTTGACCTGACAACATCCACTCAACACCTTCGCACTTGCCTTGCTGTAAGTTAACTAGGGTACATTAACTTCTCTTAGACTCGGTTAGGAACATAGTAAAGATTAGTTTAGATGTGTTCTGTATTTATTTGAGACTGTCCTGCAATGTTGTTTTAAATATTTCCTGTGATTCTGAACTCTGATGTCACTGTGAAGACATATTTAGTGTTGTCTTGTTATTTTATTAATAAGAAGTTATGTCTTACCATAACGTTCCATGTTAGTTGTCTTCTTCTCGCCTTCTTTCTTGCTGGATGGGTTCGGAGCTGATCCTCGGCTCCGACTCGGCCTATATTATAGCTCAAGAGCTATTTATACCGGCTCGAGGCAGCCCTATATCCCACAATACCATGCGCTACCTCCCCAGATCTCGTTTGCCGCTTCGCTGCGAGGTTGCTTTTTTACCGGCTCAGGTCAGTAAAGGGTATTTTTCAACGAATTTCTAATTTTTTGAGATAGTTATTAGGCTATATTCCCTACTTTTGTTCCCTATCGATTTTTTACTTTATAGAGTATGTTTTGTAAGCCCTACCCACCCCTGTAGTTAACTTTTATAATCAGGCCTACAGGCCTTGGTTTTCTTTTTACTCA